>NW_028327526.1:300000-455306 GCF_031878675.1 Megascapheus bottae | reverse complement strand
AATAAAGGGCATTTTGCCAAGCTCTGTAGAAGTAAGGGCCAACCAATATCTAGACCACATGGGCTTCCTACACACAGGCTCTGAGGCACCCACACCAGGACTTCTACATTTTCTTGGTCTTACTGGTCGCACATTCCTCCAGCTGGTCAAAAAGTATGTGTTTAGAAGAGCAGGTCCAAAGCTGGCATGTGGAGCCTCATATAGAGCTTGAGTTGTGTCAGGGTGTGGCAGTTCTTGAACTCGTAGAAATCACTGGGGTAGAAGTCCATTCACATTGTATAGATGGAACACATGATGCTTTGGGGCACATTCAGTACAAGGAAAGTGAGAGCCTTCTCTCTCCATCCTGAGCCTTCTACCAAAGCCCCTTTCTTGCAGGACTCTAATGCTGTGGCTGTCCTGCAGAGATGCGCACTTATTTGCTGGGAGGGGTGTAAGGGACACTCGAGAACAGAATGATTTTTACACCCCACTTCCAGAAGCTTCTGAGAGAGGCCTCTATGCATCTGTCCAAAGTAAACGCACCTTAAATTAACTAAGTAAATGCTCTAAATAAATCAATAAGTGAATGCTCTAAATAAAGAACTAAATGTTCATTCCTCTAATCTTAGCCACCCAGCAGGCTGAGCTCTGAAGATCACAGTGGAAAGCCAGTCTAGTCAGTAAAAGTCTAAAGGCACTTGTCTTCAATTAGGCAGCAAAAAGCCAGAACTTGACCTATGACTCAAATGGTACAGTGCTAATTTTTGAACACCAAAGGGATGGCATTTAGACCTGGGTTCAGTGGCAGCACTGGACCACACATCAAAATGTAAATGCTTTCAGGTTCTAACAGGCAAAGCTATCACAATCCCTCCCTGATGGCTCAAAAGTGATTCAGCCCCCAGCTTTTCCTCTGACTCCAGTATTTCACAGGCCTCCGCCATTAGTACTGACACCTCATTTCTTACTGGGAAATGGGATTTCCTAGGATGTCACCTAGGTGAGGGCTGCAGTTGGGAGCCACTTACTCATGCCTGAAATCCAACTTCTCAGTAAGCACACTGTTGAGACTCCAGTAGCTTGTGAGGGAAATGAAATGGCATGGTGTCCCAGTCATAATAAAGTAGTTTGTGCACTTGTATCATGCTTAGCTCCCCTGTGAACACCCCAGTGAACCAAACAGGCTCAGAGAGGAGCCAAGTATTCCAAGACTTTTCCAGGAGGGGTGATCAAACCTGGGTTTGGAGGGGGAACACACTTTTTCAAGAGAATTTCCAGCAACTACTACATTGTCCTCCACTATTGAAATTGTGCAGGAAGTTTCCCACATAAAAGAGATCACCTTTCTGGTAGGCAGGGTTCAGCTTTGTCAGCAGCACCTCCAATAGGCCTTCCTCCAGGATCCATAGGTTAGAAGGCACATTCAGAGTCTGAGCTGACTTACCATCACACTATGTTGGCAAAACAGTGGATATTTCAAACGTAGGAATGGGACCACACTTCACACTGAGGAATTGGAATAGAGTAGATTGGAAATGACACACTCTAATCTCAGTATAGTCACTTGAAAGCACACAAGAAGGTTGTAGTGTGTGGGCAGGATGATGGGTTCAAACAGGTTTCCTCTCAATATACGTCATCTGATTTGCCCTGGAGTTTCCTGGCTTTCTTCCTAAAGAAATGCCTGATATACTGGAATTTTGGCTTGGCACTGATCCAGCATCTACTTCTTCAAGTGAGACATCCATATCTCTCATGCCTGAGATCCGAGCCTCCTGACCTTTGGCAACAGCACAGCAACATCTTTCTGGTTCCTGAGCCACAGGCCAAGGGAGCTGGCTTGAGCTGGTTGTCACATATAGTGGCTTGGTTACCAGGTTCCATATTCTGTTCCATTGTGAGGGAGGTAGGGTCACTTTTCAAGGCCCAATGACCAAAGCTCCTTGCTCACAGAAGACCTCCCCAAAGACATACTGGAGGCTGAATCTCCCTTCCCACCTCACATATGGATGTAGTAAACAGCGCACGTTTTTGTTCAAATCCCAAGTCATTAACTAGGCGTAAGTGCTAGCCTGGTCTCAGCCTCAAGGAGCCTTTCTTAGGTAAGATCCAAACTTAACTGTCACTATTCCCCTTACCCCTCACAAGACATTTTGCTTCACAGTGCCTTCTCAGCTTGCATTTTGCCTCTTGCACATTTTTTTTGCTAGTCCTGGGACTTGACCTCAGAGCCTGACCATTTTTCTTAGGCTTTCTTTAGGCTATAGCTGTCCCACCAAGCCACAGCACCACTTCCAGCGTTTTCTATGTATATGGTACTGCAGAATCAAACCGTAGTCTTTTTGTGTGGTAGCCAAGCACTCTACAAATAGATGAAACACCCAGGCCATCTTGCACATATTTTTCACTTCAATCTACTAGGACGTTGTTAGGTTTCTGTATCCTAATCTATTTTTCTTCCTGATGAATATCTGTGCTGTCATCTGTAAAAATGCAAGTGGGAAAATCACAGAAGCATTGGTGACATAAAAAAGTCTTACAGACATAGATCAGTGTTCATTCTTTGTAGGAGAAAGGATAATTTGATATGATGATTTTGACTATTTATAAATACTTTATCGGGGTTTAGAGTTTGGCCCAGTGTTAGAGTGCTTGCCTAGCATCCATGAAGATCTAGGTTTAAGTCCTTAATATCACACAGATATAAAAATCCATATGGCAATGTGGCTCAAGTGGCAGAGGGCTAGACTTGGGAAAAGCCAAGAGCAGTGCTCAGGCCCTGAGTTCAAGCCCCAAGAATGGCAGAAAAAAACAAAAGAAAAGAAAAGAAAAGAAATGTGCTTTTTACAAGTTATTCACTCACAGCATTTGCCTCTGAATTCTTCGCTTCTGCATCTTGTGACTTATCCATTTCCCTCAATGTAGACAAGAAAAACAGATTTTATTACTTGCTGTCCTGTTGTCCAATCTTTGGATATTAATTCAAAATACAATATTGCCTGAGATATTGTGTGTGTGCATGTGTGTGTGTGTATCTGCCAATGTGTGCATGCACACATGTGTACAGGGTTTAGGGCTTACTCATAGGGCCTGTGTGATAACCCTCAGCATCTTTTCCTCAAAGGTATTGGTCTTTCACTTCTAGCTTATTATACCTAATTGGAGTTGAGAGATTCACTCAATTTCTTGCCCTGTGCATTGGAACCAAGTGCTAGGTTCTCATATTGTTAATTGTAGCTATAGAGAAGGCTGAGGTCTGGGGATCCTCGTTAGATTCCAGCCCCTGAAAGAAAGTCACTGATAGAAATCTTTATCTTCAGTTAAGCACGAATAAATAAGGCAAAAGTGGAACTGTGGCTCAGTTCCTCTTGTACCAGCCATGAGAAAATTAGTGATTGGCAGCACCTGGTCCCTGAGAGAAATCCTTAGCACTGGTTCAAAAAAAGAAAGAAAATAATGAAAAAAATTAAAACTTGCTGAGGAATCCATAAGGATAAACCTGCCTGTGAATAATCTTGTCATTTCAGATTCCCTCAAGAGCTTATGTCTCTCTATATTTTATCAAGTTTTTTAAAGATATTTACATATTTTTTATCTTTCTTAAACAGATATAGCCATCCACAAAACACAAACACAAACTCGCACAGAGTATACCACCCACCCATGAGTGCCTGGCTATGTATATATTCATAGTCATATGTATTGATCCGTCTCTCTATACTAATATATAAATACATAAACATATGTATTTAGACAAACAGGCAACATACATAGATAGGTCTCAGGCATTTCCAGATTTTGTGCAAGTCTTCAGAGTGCAACTTACCATTGTATTGTTTGTCAAGATAGAGTCCCTCTAACTTTTGGCCGGCTTCTTGTCCTTTGATACTTTTTTCTGCCGGTCCTGGGTTTTGAACGCTAGGCCTGGATGCTGTCACTGAGCTTGAGCTTCTTGCATTCAGTAGTTTATTGCAGATAAGAGTCTCATGGGGTTTCTGTCCTGGGCTGGCTTTGAATTGTGATCCTCAGATGTCAAACTCCTGAGTAGCTAGGATGACAGTCTTGAGCTACCAGTACCTGGTTCCTTTGCCTCTTTTACCCTTTTTTTTTGGCCCCACCACAGCCATGGTATCTACCTTCCTATCTACTCTCCACCTGCCCCCAGACAGGGGTCTGACAGATGCTTTCCACCCACTTATTCATGTCCTCCTCTGTATTGGCTGACAGCTAAGACATGCACTCACTTGTCTGGATGCCAAACACAAAGCCATGGGATTGTTTCTCAGTCTGGAACATCCTATCAGATTTTTAGCACCACAGAGGGTCAGGTTGATGCTCCTCCAGGGCTTCTTAAATTGTTCTCATATTAATCCACAACTCGTTTGTCATCACTTGTCCAGCTAATTCATGGCCTAAACCAGCATTCCATACAAACTTAGATCCCAATACCATGAGGACACTCAAGGGTGCATTAGGAGTGTGACCTGCAGGTGGATGTGAGCCTTTCTAACTTGGCGGGGATTTCTCCACCACAGGAAATGGAATACAAATTTAGAATCTGCTTTCATGAGGTGACAATCTCTGGCAGATGTTCTTATCAAATGTGGCACTGCCTACTTCCAGCTTAAAACATGGGTTGATGACCCAGCATAACAGAGAATGTATTCACCCAGGCCCAACACATAGGCTGGGACCCTGAACTTTCAGGTAGCATTTGGCTTTGAAGGTCATGAGACCTTAGTCTACAAATCATGATCCCCGTCCCGTGAGGCATAGCAAACGGAGCCAAAGTGCAACCCAGTTAAGCACCAGATCAAGCTTCGCTTCCTCAGTAGGGTATGGTTTGAAAACTGTGCATAGCTTCTGTTTGAAGCCAGTCCAGAAAGGAAAGTCCATGAAACTCTCATGTCCAGTTAACTGCCAAGAAAAAGCCAAAGATAGAGATGAAGCTCAAGAGAGGTAGAGAGCCATCTGAAAAGAATGGTTACACCCTGCAACATCCTCATTATCTGATCTTGAAAACATCTCTGCGTGCATCCCAGCATGCAGCTAGCATCTGGGGGTGACAGTGACCCCTGCGCCCATTGGCAATCTGCACTGTCTCTGACATCTGTAATGTGAACCTCATTCTGTTGGGTTTGTGAAGCGGTGTCAACCCTGCAGAAGGAACCAACTGTGCCCTAACTCCCACTGTCCTCTGTGGCCCCTAGCATTCCCCCATCTGCACCCCTCCTGTGGCTTCTGATCATAGGAAGCCCTCCTGCCCTGTCCAACACTCACATGAAGTGCATATTTCTTCTCCTGGGGCAACTTCTCCACAGAGAGCACATGACATGCCCACTCTCCAGGCATGGGCAGATCCTGCCAAAGTAGCAAATCAGTGATAAGGACATAAAGTGATGAATAGAATTTTAGATCCTGATGGTAGACAGTCTGCAAAATCCAAGGGAGAATGGAATTGGAGGGGACCAGGGATCAGGATGTCGGCATGGAGCTTCCCTGCCAAGGGGGTGGGGGAAGTAACAACTGGGGGATGCACAGGATGATATATGGGCCCTGTGCAGCTACTGGGTCACCCCCTTCTGCATCTCAGCCTTTGGCTTTGAGCTCTGTGATCGTCAAGATGTGCACAGTCTGTACTCTGGCTGGCAGAAGAAAGGACCCTGGGAAGACAATTGTAGACCCTTTGTGAGTGTAGGAAGGGATAGGCTGGACGCCCAGTCCAAGAGGAGCTAAAACTGGAGTCGAGGGGTTTGCAAGGAGTGGGTGTGAGGGTTGTGGGCAGTCACAGTCACGGCAGAGGTGGCTCTGTCTGTGGGGTGAGTGCCTCCCTGCAGGCACAGCACTGGAGATATCAGAGATCCACATGAAAAGGAAAAGCTGGAAATGGCACTATGGTTCACATGCTAGAGCATCAACCTTGAGCAAAAGAGCTCAGGGACTGTACCCAGGACCTGAGTTCAAGCCTCATGACTGTAAAAGAAAAAGAACCAGGACTATGAGAGGGAACCTGGTACTCTCTTGGTCTAATCAGACACAAGAAGAGGCCGGGATAGGCTGTGGAAAAACACAGAGAACATCTTCCCCCAGCCCATCCTGTCCTGCATGCAGGGACAGCCATGTAACTAGGGCTATGGTGAGATCATCTTCACCCCTGTGCTGCAATCTGAATTGTGGGGCTCTGTCCTGGCATGGGGTGTCCTGATGGCTGAGCAGGTGCCCTAACCCTAGATGGAGAGCAGCCACCGACTCTGGTAGCTAAGGAGAGATCTGTTCCATAGCTATCAGGCCACCCAGCATGGGAGCCATAACCACCCCTCACCCAGGTAGAGGCCAATGGTTCTCCAGGTGCTACTAACATTGCCCCACCCCTAGCTCTGGGTACACGTGACATTCCCTCCACAAGGAGGAGGACAAAGTGAGGGATCAGGAAGCTGCCTATGGGCTTCAGATGATGGCCGGCTGGCACTACAGATGGCCTCACTCTGTCACCACCTTCCCCTGCCTCCATCTTTCCTCCATCATGCCTCTCAACCTCCCACCCATTAACCTTGGAAACCAAAGAACTGGGCTCTCATCATTCCTCTCATCTCTTCACCCACCTTGCCATGCGTCCATCCCACTGTCACTTCCACCCCACACACATCCCACCATCAGCCACCCTGTAGCTTATGAGGATCCCAGAGGAAGCTCTTGGTGAAGGGCTTGTGACCACAAAACAGTTACTATCACCCGCTCCGGCCTGATCCACCACAGAATAAGAACAGCCAAGCAGGCACACACTGCAGCAGAGTTGCTCTGCTGCCACCCTGATTTCTTCATGGCCAGGACTTGGCTCTCCTCAGCCTCTCAGCTCAGTAACCAGAACATTGTGCTTTCACAGAGCCATGGCTTCCAGTCTCCATGGACACAATGACATCAAGGTGATGCCAATTTCCCCATCTCTATATACTTCTAACTATGGGATGGGAGCTGAGGTTCTCTTCTGTGACTCCATCCGCTAAGAGGCTCATGCCGATTTCTATCCTTTGCTCATCATGTTGACTCTTTGGTTAACAAGTCACTGCTGGGCTTCCAGTTCACCACATATAGAACCCATACTCCAACAATTTTCTTAGAAGGACTGATGACTTTTAAATATTCTCTAGTTTTAAATTTCAAGTTCCTTCTCTCTTTCATTTATATATTTCCCTTCCTCACATACTTCCCTTTTTTTACCTTCCTTCTTTCATTCGTGGCCTTGAACTCAAGACCTGGAGCTTTTTCTTAGCTTTTCTTTGCTCAAGGTAGCACTGTAGCTCTTGAGCCACAGCTCTACTTCAATCTTTGTTCTTGCTCTAAACTGGGAGTAAGAGTCTCATGCATTTTTCCCTTTGCTGTGTTGGTTTTAAACCACAATACTAAGATCAGGGTCCTGACTTGGCCTCGGATTACAGGTATTTTCTAATCAAAACAAATTCCTGATTTCTTTTTTAGACATAATTAGTTCTTTCAGGTGAGCCACCAGCCACTCATGCAAGAGCATTGCAGGATCCCAGCATTCATCTTGTCTCCAGTCTTATTCCATCCATCTCACAATGGCCATCTCAAACACCCTGCTGTATGCCTGAAGTCGCAAGGAACGTTCTCAACACCATGAGAAGCCTCCTTAAGCTCTGCCTCAGATATGCCCAGCCCCCATCCCACTTCCACATGAGCATTTGTTTAGGAGAAATTTCCTGAGTACATCATCATCTTTTCCTCACCATTCAAATTTCATCTTTGGAGTCATTTCTCCTAGACAAAGAGGAACATGATCCATGGTTTGATAGCAGCTCCACCTTCATAGTCCCAGCCACCAACACCCTTCCATTACCCTGCCAGACACCTGAATTCAAGAACAATGTTTTCACTACCCCTGACTCTTATCAAATGTTTTAACTTATACAGTGCATTAAACTAATTTTACAAATGGAATAAACACATGGCATCAAGCTTCAGAATCTTTGCACCTGAACATTTAGTGAATAACAGACACACCAGCATTTCTGTAGCCAACAGAAATCTTAGCTTTGAGATTTCAGCATTCCTGGTATCCAAGTTTGGATGTGCTAACACTGCCCTTAATGGGGCCCTTCGATCACATAATCCCACAACAGTCAATGTCATTTGACATTCACTGGTAGGTGGTGCTAGGAAAAAGACTGATGTGCCAAATCCATGCTCTCTTGACCTATGCCATCTTCAAACCTGGAGCAATTGGGGCTCCTCTCTCCATGACACCTTTTGTGTACTACCCCAGGAGGACCTTTACCTTGAGACAAAATTATGAAGACTATCTCTACCAGCAAAGATTCCAGTGAGATGTGCCTACATGGATAAAGCTAAAATCTCACTAAAGTGAGGTTGTTGGCAGTGCTGGAGCCTGAACTCAGGGCCTGGGCACTAAGCATTTGTACTCAAGACTAGCCCTTTACCACTTGAGCCCAAACTCCATTCCCAGCTGTTTTTATTTTTGGTAGTAAGAATCTATCATACTTTCCTGTTCTAGGTGACTTGGAACTTCCATACTCAGATCTCAGCCTCCTGACCAGCCTGGATTAAAAGTGTGGATCAGCCATGCCCCACACCTGAGGACTTCTGCCAGCACATTTTTTTCCCAATAATTGGAAGAGGAAGATGAGGGAGGGTTGGGCTCATCCTGCCCTGCATATGAAGGAGAGCATCAGCGCCTGAACTTCATTCCCTGTTGTAGGCTGCTGGAGGAAAAGGAAGCAAATAGGCACAGGCTGGCAGCAGATGCCACAGAATAACTTGTGACCAAGACTCCCAGAGCAGACCTCAGAATCGATGACAGAGTTGGATCTACCCAGTAACAGAGGCAGTGGTGACACCTGAAACTGCGCGTTTGAGCCTTTGCTGCTAGTAAACAGGGCCAACTATGTCTCAATGAGAAAGGTGAGATTTTGGTGGAGAAGGTGAGATTAAACATTATGTATCATGCAAGAAGAGAGACTATAAGGGGTCTTTTATTATTCCAAGTGAAATTTTGGATTTCCTCTTCTGTTTCTTTAAAGAATGACATTGGGACATTGATGAATATTGCACTGAATTTGTAGATAGTCCTTATCAAGATTGCCATTTTTACAATATTACTTCTTCCAAAGCAGGAGCATAGGTTTTTGCTTTTCCTCAGTTCTGCGTTAATTTCCTTCTCCAGGGTTTATAGTTCCATAAAAAAGGTGCTTTACATTCTAAGTTAATTCCTAGGTATTTTATTTTCTTTGATAGCAAAATGAGTTGCTATCCTGATTCTTGCCTCATTCCTCTCATTTGTTGGCATATAGGAAGGCAGTTGACATTGAGGGTTAATTTTATACCCTGCTACCTTACCAAAGTTTTATATCAGCTCAAGCAGCTTCGGAGTAGAGTCTATAGGGTTTTTTAAATACAGAATCATGTCATCTGTAAGGAGAGAAAGTTTCAGTTCCTCTTTCCCTTTTCCTAATCACTCCAGTTAGAATGGCCAAGATCCAGAAATCTAATAACATATGCTGGAGGGGATGTGGCCAGGAGGGATCACTACTACACTGCTGGTGGGATTGCAAACTCGTTCAACCACTATGGAAAGCACTATGGCAGTATCCCAAAAAGACTAAACATAGAGCTCCCCTGTGATCCAGCAATTTCACTACTTGCCAATCGTCCAGATAGGACATACTAAATTCACTACAACAATAACATTTATCACAGCACTATTTACTATAGCAAAGGTATGGAACCAACCCAGATGCCCGTCCGTTGATGAGTAGATCAAATATGGTATTTTTACACAATGGAATACTGTGCTTCTGTCAGAAAGAATGACATAGACGAATTTGTAAGGAATTAGAAAGACTGTAAAGTTTAGAAATTAGTTTCTGTATCCTTCTCTCTCTCCTTCTCTATCTCTGTAAAATTTAGAAGTTCCTCTTTCTCTCTCTCTCTCTCTCTCTCTCTCTCTCTCTCTCTTTCTCTCTCTCTCTCTCTCTCTCTCTCTCTGTCTGTCTCTCTCTCTCTCTGTCTCTCTCTCTCTCTCTCTCTCTCTCTCTCTCTCTCTCTCTCTCTCTCTCTCTCTCTCTCTCTCCCTCTCTCTCATCCTTAGGCTTGAACTCAGAGCCTGAGCTACTTTTGCTCAAGGTTAGCACTCTACCATTTGAACCACAGTGCTGCTTCTGGCTTGCTCTTTTCACGTAGTATTGAGGAATCTAACCCAGGCCTTCATCCTTGATAGGTTAGCACTCTACCACTAAGCCACACAGTCAGCTTTTAGAGGTTTCTGACAAAGGTTTTCCTACATGCTATTATTTCTTCTGTGAGTGCTCTTAATGCTTGCTGAAGGTTGACTTTGTTTACAAGACTTACCCTAATGCTCCCATATACAGAGATTCTATATATAGCTAAATGTTTTTCATTACTCAGAATTTCTCTATTGTGTATGTTCTGAATTGTACTGAAGACTGACTTCTGATTAAAAGTCATTGCACATTTGTTCTATTCATTAGTTTTCTTTTCTTCTATGGGAATCAGGTTTGTGATGAACACAGAAGTATGCCTTCCAGGTCAAACACTTTCCACCTATTTAATATTCATAAGTTTTTTCTCTCCTATGTGCATTTTATACTTAGTCATGCGTTCATGATGAATTTTTCATATTCTTATATTCATACGATTTTTATCCTGTGTCTGTGTGGTATCATGCAAACTCAACTATGAGTTCTTCAAAAAAATTTCCCTTTCATTTTATTCATCGGATTCTATCCTGTGGGTGTTTAGTGATAAATCTTGACTTGTGCCTTCTGGGAAAAGACTGAACATTTGCTACATTCATTAAGGGTTTTATCTTATGTTGGTTCTGTGACACAAGCTGAGTTTTCTTCCACAGACTAAAAAGTCTTTCCTATTTATTACATTGCTAAGGCTTCTCATATGTGTGAACTCTCTTACGCTTCCTGAAGGGTGAATACTGCACGAAAGACTTTCAACTTTGGTTATATTCCTAAGGTTTCTAATATGTGTGAATTCTGTTATGCCTCCTGTAATGTGACTTCCATCTGAAGGTCTTACCACATTTGATGCACTCGTACAGTTTCTCTCCTGTGTGTGTTCTCTGATGCAATTTGAGGGAAGACTTCCATTTGAAAGACATTCCACATCGGTTACATTCATAAGGTTTTTCTCCTGTTTGAATTGTCTTATGCATGTTGAGGTTTGGCTTCTGTGTGAAGGACTTTCCACATATGTTACACTCATAAGGTGTTTCTCCTGAGTATATTCTCTGATGAACATGGAGTTTTACCTTCCATTTGAAAGACTTTCCGCATTCACTACATGCATAAGTTTTCTCTCCTGTGTGTGTTCTATTATGCCCATCAAGATATGACTTCCACTTGAAGGTCTTTCCACATTTGTTGCACACATAAGGTTTCTCTCCTGTGTGTGTTCTTTGATGCAATTTGAGGGAAGATTTCTGTCTGAAAGACTTTACACATTGGTTACATTCATAAGGTTTCACTCCTGTGTGTATTCTCTGATGAACACGAAGTTTTCCCTTCCCTTGGAAAGACTTTACACATTCATTACACTTATAAGATTTCTCTCCTGTGTGTGTTATTTGATGAACTCGAAGGTGTATCTTCTGGGTGAAAGACTTTTCACATTTGTTCCATTCATAAGGTTTCTCTTCTGTGTGTCTTCTCTGGTGCAAAGTGAGGTATGATTTCAGTCTAAAAGTCTTCCCACATTTATCCCATTCATAAGATTTCTCTTCTGTGTGAGATCTCTGATGTGTGCTGAGAGCTGAATTCTGGGCAGAAATTGTATTACGTTCCTCATATTCATAAGGTTTTTCTTCTCTTGGAGATCGAGGTTGGAGCGTCAGGTCTGACTTCTCAGAAATTAATTTTCACACTTGATGTACGCATCACATATCTCAGGATATTTGCTCTGAGGTATTGTAAGGCGTATTTCATTACTGAAAGATTTCTCACATTCACTACATGTATGAGGAGTCTCTCCTGTATACATTTTCGGATGTGTAGTGATGGTCGGTGTTAAGTACAAGATTTTTCATCACACAGTACATTTAGCAGTATTCCTCCCTCCCTGAAGAATTTCTTGGGCAGGGAGAACAGAATTATGATACTGCAGATCTTTTGGACTGTCACAATCATGAATAAAATGCTCTGAATATCCGATGGATTTTTTAAGAACAGGAGACATACGAGATATCTATGCAGCATGCATCTCATCAGTCTTAGGAGACAGAAGCATATTCTGACACTTAATGAACTCCTCAGTCCTCACCCCTAAGTTGTTACCGTTATTACTAATCAGCTCTGGATTATGTGTAGAGCTCAAATTTAAAGTTGTTGCTAATCTCACGTTTTCCTCCACTTCGATACTACTTGCAACTGCTACTTCACAAAGACATTCATGTGAACTTTCCTGGCAGGTCTTGAACACATTTTCCATTACCTGGACATCTAAAATGAGTCATAGAAAAAATATATGCTTTTCTCCCTAACATATTAAGAAAATGATATTTTACAATGACCAAGAATGTTTTTCTGTGTTTTAGTTCTCTTTTTATATCACAGGAAATGTTTATTGAAATTACACAACTATGTATTGCTACAGTTTTAAGCTGAGTACTACCTATAGTATACCTGCAGCTGTTTTTTTTAAATACTGTTTTGTTTATACATTGAGGAATAGCTGCCTTTCTTTTATTATTGAGAAATAATCTAAATATTGTGCTGTTTTGCATCTTTTTAAAACTTTCTTTTCTTTTATTTTCTTTTTTTTGTAGTTCATAGGCCTCGGCCCTGTCCCTGAACACTTCAGCAGAAGACTATAACCCCTATCCTTGAGCTACAGCCCCACTTCCTGTTTTCTAGAGTTAACTACAGATTAGAATCTCAGGTCCTGAGTAGCAGATAGGATTACCTTACCCAGTTTCAATGCTGTGTGCTTATTAACCATTAAGTGAGGAACACGAATTTTTTCTAGATTCAGCGGCCACAAATTTGGTTTATATGTCTGTTTGCCTTTGATCCAAGCAAGAATGATTCTTGAGAGTAAGGACTTACACCTATATCCCTTCAGTTACAAGTTCTCACTAAAGTCTCAATTTAGGTATTTGTGGGAATTTTGAAATTTGATTCTTTCCATTTGAAGTATTATAAAAATTCCTTTTCTAACACTCCTGTCCCTCAAACCATGGAAGACCAGAAAATCTCCAGCTCATTGTCTAGTTAATTTTCTTATGTTGATTGAAACTTTGTTATTTTTTTTTCCTTCCATTCCTGGGTTTGAACTTAGGACCTAACCACTGTCCTTGGGTTTTCTCAAGACTAGAACCCTAGTAATGAAGTCATTACTTCTGGCTTTTTCTATGTATGTGGTAATAAGGAATCAAACCTGTGTCTTTGTGCATGCTAGGCAAGCACTCTACCACTAGGCTCAATTTCTGGTGGAAAGGTCTGGTTCTGAATACCAGTCTCTTCCTACCAGCAAAAAGATATTATCCTTATCAGAGAATAATGCCCTGACTTATTCCTTGTTTGCTCAATCATTTATAGTCTTAGTTTTAAAGAAATGAAATATCATTCTTTCTTTCTTCCTTTCCTTCCTTCCCTGTTTCTTCCCTCTTTCTTCTTCCTTTCTTTCTTTCTTTCTTTCTTTCTTTTTTGCAGTCATGGGACTTGAATTCTAGACCTGGCTGTTATTCCTGAGTTCTTCAGCTCAAGGCTACTGCCCTATGTCTTTAGCCTCAACCGCACTTCTCATTTTCTATTGGTTCATTGGACAGAAGAGTCTAAGGTGTTTTGTGATGGGTCAGTCTTTGAACCTTGATCCTCAGGTCTCAGCCTCCTAAGTAGCTAGGATTACAGGCATGAGCCACGGGCTCATGGCTTTCTCATTTTATTTTGTTTCACAGTGATTTCTACAGAGAAATCTAACTTTAACTCTACTGCCACATAGAATTCATTATATCACCTTATTATTCTTGGTGCCGAGGGTTTGGGCTAGCATGCACAAAGACCTGGTTCAGTTCCTTGGTACTACATACAAAGAAAAAGCCAGAAGTGGTGCTATGACTCAAGAAGTAGAGAGCTAGCCTTGAGAAAACCCAAGGACCATGCTCAGGCCCTGAGACCAAGCATAGGATTGGGAAAAGAAAATGATTCCTGATTCATTCACAAAGAATTCCATAGGTTCCACACATTATTTATGGTAACTAAGAATATTATTGCTCAGTACATCACAACATGAACTTACCAATGGGGCTCAGGCTCCAACATCAATATGAAGATGCATTCACTCACCTGTGATATTCTTGTCAGAGGAATTTCCTATCCAGAGTTCTGCACAGTGCTCTAGCTTGTCAATTAATACAGGGTTGGGAACACAGGGCCCTGTAAATTAGAAACAGTAGAGAATTATTGCTTATGCTGTGTTATCATTGCTTTAAGTTCGCAGACATCCTACTCACAAGTTATCTATTAAATCTTTTTTGTCATTTCTCACTGGCTCCATGGTTGACTTTTCCCCAGCTCTGGATTCATTTTGTATGGCATAAACTTAGCTGTCTTGCTCAAGGCTAGAAAAATATCAGTTTGAGTCCCAGCTCCACTTACATTCATAGGTCTTCATGCATGCTAGGCAAGCACAAAGTCAAACTCTTGACACTCCACTAACATTTTTGAGGGGTTATTTGGAGTTATAGAGTTTCATGGCAATTTTTATGCCATTGCTGGCTTCAAATTAGAATTCTTAGATTTCTTCCTCCTGAATATTTTAAGATTACAGGCATGAAACATTGCACCTAGTACCAGGTTTCCATTATAAACTCACTGTTTAGTGATTTGTAGATCCTATTTCCAATAATGATATATATTCTATTCTGGATTGTTTATCCACTTACAATTACTGTGTAAGTTGGGAATGTCGTCTCCATTAGAGGAAAGATAACTTAAAACTGTTGTCAAAGTATCCTGAAGGTATCCTGAAGAATGAGTACAAAATTACCTTCGGTTTTCTTTAGAAAGTAATGATACTTCTCAGGGCCTGGAATCTTTCATTTAAATAGTATTGAAAGTTTGATAAACATTCACGTATCTGCAAAATAACAAGGCACTTGGCCTTGCAAGTGAATTTGACTTTTGCTCACCTAAGGACACCAGGTTGCTGTAGGTCTCCAGCATTACATCTCTCTACAGGGTCCTCTGAGCATTGTCCAGATGCTGCCACTCCTCCCAGCTGAAATCCACAGCTACATCATCAAATGACACCAGCTTCTTCAATGGCACATTGTCATCAAGTAATTAGCACTGAGTTATAAACACACCATGTCTGGAATTTTATTCTTTTTTTTTCTTTTTTATTGTAATTAGTAAAAGGGTTACATGATAGGAAATTTATTCTTTTATTGTTGGAATTTTATTCCTGTACTTAAATGTTTAGACTTACATGAAATATTGACCTGAAAAGCTTAGGGATGGTGCCTAGGCCCAGAGTTCAAGTCCCAAGACCCACAAAAAAATAAAAAGGCAAGCCAGGTGTTGCTGGCTCACGCCTATCACCCTAGCTACTCAGGAGACTGAGATCTGAGGACCATGGTTCAAAGCCAGCCTGGCACAAAATTCCATGAGACTCCTTTCCTATTACCCACCATAAAATGTTTAATGGCTTGTGGCATATCATGGTAGAGCAATTGTGGTATCGACAAAAATAAGTCGGGGGAGTAGATTTAGGTTATAAATGTAATTATTCCATTGAAAAGAAACTACATTATATGATGACATATGCTGGTACTGTGAGAATATTGCAAAATCTTAGGGTATCAAGTAATAATACTGTGAAGTACACCCAGAATGTTAATGTTCTATGTCTGGCATAATAATCACTTGGGGAAGAAATTTTTTTTCTTTTTTTTTGGCTGGGGGATTTGTAAGGCTTGAACTCTGGGCCTGGGCACTGTTCCTGAGCTCTTCAACTCAAGGCTATCACCCTACCTATGAAGCCACAGTGCCATTTCCCATATTCTAGTGTTTAACTGTAGATGAGAGTCTCATAGACTTTCTAATGCCCAGGCTGGCTTTGAACCAAATCTTTAGATATCAGCCTGATATCTGAGTAGCTAGGATTACAGGTAGAAGTCACTGCACCTGGCAAGAAATTTATTACTTGCTGTTTCATACGACAAATTTACTGTATGTTTTACTTTTTCAAAAAGACTGAGGATGACCTTTGTTCTGTATATAATGGGAAGAGGGGTAGGGAGCTGTGAGCAGAAGAACTGAGGGGCAATACTCAGGGTAGGACAATAGCCTTAAACTAAAGTGCTCACGGCACAAGGTCCAAGCCCCATGACTTTCCCCACTACCCCACAAAAAAAGGGAAAAAAATTGTATATTGGAGAGGATTTTCTAAAAGGAATATATAGAAATATTAGTTCAAAATGTAGAAAGAAGTTCAATATTAACAGTCATGAGAAAAATTAAAATTACAATGAAATCATTACTGTAAATATGTTAATATAAATATAGTTTTAAACAAAAAGATCCACATACACACACACAAACACACACACACACACGCATACAAAAAAACAACTTTCAAAGTCTAAGTATTACTGGGAAGGTAGTGAGAAGAAGTAGAACTTTGGAATAGTTCTGCAAGGAATATAAAACAATCAAAAATTGCGTGGAGAGTGCTAAAAAAGTACTAAATATAGAATTACATAGAAATATGGTCCAACACTTCTATTTCTAGATTTGTATCTAAATGAAGAGAAAGCAGAGGCTAGAACAAATATGTGGAGAATCCATTCACAACTATTAATAATAATCAAAAGATAGAAATATGCAAAACAATGCATTGAAAAGGAAGAACATTTTTACTATATTTTACAGATGAATCTTGATTACAATTAACTAAAAATACAGCAGTCATAAAGGAAGAGCTAGGGTATGTTTTCCCTTCCAGAGCTTCCAAGGATCAACAAACCCTTAGAGCCAAAAAGCACGATGGTTCCAGAGAATGGAGTAGAGAGGAACAGGAGCTGAATGTTTAATGATTATACATGGAAGATGAAAATTGCTCTAGATGGGTAGAATGAAGAGAGAACTGTACCCTAAACAATGGTTATGTAGCCACACAGGATGGGACACACCTATACTCCCTGATCTTGGGAAACTCAAGAAGGATTTCTAGCCATCCTAGATGCATGGAAAGATCTATCATAAAAACTAATGTGGAGGGGCTGGGAGTTTGGCATAGTTGTAGAGTGCTTGTATGAAGACGAAGGTTCAATTCCGCAGTACCACATACACAGAAAAAACCAGAAGTAGTGCTGTGGCTCAAGTAGAAGATCACTAGGCTTGACGAAAGCTGAAGGACAGTGCTCAGACCGAGTTCCAGCCAAAGGGCTTGTTTAAAAAAAAAACCAGAAAGCTGAGCATGATGGGGTGGTGGCTCACATCTATAACCCTAGCTACTCAGGAGGCTGAGATCTAAGGATCAAGGTTTAAAGCCATCCTGGCACAAAAAGACCTGAGACTTTTATCTCCAATTTACCTTTAGAAAATGGGAAGTGGGGCTTGGCTCCAGGGTAAGGTGGT
Organism: Megascapheus bottae; assembly: GCF_031878675.1. Taxonomy (NCBI): domain Eukaryota; kingdom Metazoa; phylum Chordata; class Mammalia; order Rodentia; family Geomyidae; genus Megascapheus; species Megascapheus bottae. The sequence goes on along the minus strand of NW_028327526.1, from coordinate 437,679 downwards.
AGCCTGGAGCTGAAGAGCTCAGGGATAGTGCCCAGGCTGAGTTCCAGATCTATGACCCACCCAAAAAAAAAACAAAAAACAAAAAATAATATGGAAAAATTTGGATTCTGTGAATTTTATCAGGCATATAAATGTCTTTTTGCTGTGGAAATAACAAATTTTTTGGAAAAATTTAAAAGTCTTTACCTAGAAATGTACACTACAAATGCAATTAATAACAAACACAAAATATGCAAAAGATACAAAATATCACAATATGGGTATCCTGCTTCTGCATCTTTTCACTGACTCCTGTTCAAATGAGTCACATATTCTGAATCATTTCTCCCAGTCGATATATGCCACACATGTTAGCTTGTACTGCATTTCTTGGGAAATCAAAAGCAAATACTAACCAAATGTGTGTTAGATTTTCTCAACAGTGATATTTCAAATATAAATCCCTACTCATTGCATTATTTAATATCAATGCCAGAATCTAACTTACATTGGCAGAATCTTCAATCTTTTGAGAATCTTCAAAAGGGTGTGTAAATATTTAGGATCGTTATGTCTTCCTGGAGGAAAGATCCCTTTACTAGTATGTAGTAACCTTCTTTGTGTTTTCTTACTAATTTTAGTTTGAAGTCTATTGTAACTGATAAGAGGATGGCAACTCCAGCCTGTTTATGGGGGCAGTTAGCTTGATAGAGTTTATTCCAACCTCTCACTTTCAAAAGATGATTGTTTTTGGGTAAGATGTGTCTCTTGAAGACAGCAGAACGATGGCTCTTGCTTTTTGATCCAACTACACAGCCTATGCCGTTTAATTGGAGAGTTACATCCATTGATATTGAGAGTTAGGATTGAGAGATATTTATTAGTTCCTACCATTTTTAAAAGCTTTTAGTAGGGCCTGTGTCTTGACAGTTCTTGTGGTCCATAGATGGTATGCTGTTTAGGTGCCATTTTTTCTCTATATTGCATTTATTTTGGTTTTCTATGTATAGAGCATCTTTGAGAATTCTCTGTAGTGTTGGTTTTGTTTCGACATATTGTTGCAGCTTTTCCCTGGAATGGAATGTTTTTATTGTTCCCTCAGTTATGAATGAGAGCTTAGCTGGCTACAGTATTCTTGGTTGGTAGTTATTTGATTTAAGGGCATGACATATATGCATCCAGTCACTTCGTGCTTGCATGGTCCCTGCTGAGAAATCTGGGGTTATTCTGATTGGTTTGCCTTCATAGGTTACTGATCCCTTTTCCCTGGCTGCCTTTAGGATCTTTTCTTTCGTTTCCATTGATCCAGTTCGGATCACAATGTGGCGGTGGGATGTTCTTTTCTGGTCAGGTCTGTTTGGGGTTCTAAAAGCTTCTCGTATCTGGGTGGGCCTGACCTTCTGGATATTTGGGAAATTCTCTGAGATGATTCCCTGAAGTATATTTCCGATACAATTGACCTCTTTCTCCACGCCCTCCTCAATACCAACTAGCCTTAAATTAGGCTTCCTAATTGTATCTTGGACCTCCTGAAGTGCTCTCTCATATTTCCTAGATTTGGATTGACTCATTTTCTATTCTTTCTCTGTAATACCTAAATTATCTTCAGCCCCGGAAATTCTCTCCTCTGCATTGTCTAACCTGCTATCAAATCTATCTACTTTATTTTTCATCTCCCTTGCTTCTAATTGCCCATTTTGCTGCCTTGCATCTCTTGTTTTAGATCATGTATGGAATTCTTTATCTCCTTGATTTCCTTTTGAGTGGTTAGCTCAGTAGCTTTATTTTCTTTGGACATTTGCTGGAGTTTGGTCACTTTTTTATTTGTGGATTCTATGAATTCATCCATCTTTCTTTGAAAAACCTTTATTATGGCTTCATTTATGGCTTCTTCTTTTTCACTTATCACCTTGTTTTTGCATTCCTCCTGTTCAGCTATGGCTTCCTCCATTATCTATTTCTTTATATTTTCAAATTTTCCATTAATGATGTTTATCAATTGCATTTGAGTAGCACTTGGAAGACTCTCCTGTAGGTTTGCCAGTGACTGTTCCATTGTCTGTTTACATTGGGTGGGGGATGTTGTTTCTTGATTTGACATTTTTCTTGAGTCTCTTGTTCTGCCCATTTGAAAATGGAAGCAAGATTACTACTAAATACGATTATAGCTTCCCAGATATAACAAACCTAGACCTCTGTAGCTGGCACACACTAGATGTTCACAAGTTTTGATTGGTATTATCACTCATTCTTTTTGTGCACTTACAGACCAGTCTAATACAACCACTGATAAGCGATTTATACCCAAAAAAATAAGCCCCTCAATCCCATCTCTATTGTCTTTAAGTCCCTCTGAGCCTAGAGAATAATTAACCACCTACATATACAATATTGCTCAGCAGCCATCATGTGTAGATCCATGTGTAGAGCCATCATGTAATATAAGGGTTGTAAGATGAGCAGAGGTCCAGAGATAGAAAAAAAGAATGAGAGAGTTCAGGGGAGGTACAAGAGAATTAACGGAGGAGTGTAAGAATGTGATAGTCATGAACAAAAGGTATAGCAGAAGGATAACTGACCTAAGTTGGTAAGTAGGTAGCATATTTGAGTACAAAGTTTGGAAAGTATTAGAATAAAACTTATGTGTTGCTGCACGACTAGCTCTTAGCCCAACCAGTGGCCTCACAGTGGACCATGGTATGGATCTGTTTTTCTTGTCTACGTTGAGGGAAAGGGGTATTTCACAAGATGCAGAAACGAAGATTTCAGAAGCAAATGCTGTGAGTGAATTAGCTCGTAGAAAGCATTTTTATTTTCTATTATCTTTCTGCCAGTCTTGGGGCTTGAATTCAGGGCCTGAGCACTGTCCTCAGGTTTTCTCAAGTCTAGCCCTCTGCCACTTGATCACAGTGCCACATCCAGATTTGCTATCTATGTGATACTGAGCAATCAAACCCAGATCTTCATGGATGCTAGGCAAGCACTCTACCACTATGCCAAACTCTCAACCCTGGCATAGTCATTATAAAGTCATCATCATCATATCAAAATATCCTTTCTCCTACAAGGAATGAACACTTATCTATGTGTGTAATGCTTTTTTTTTTAAATTTCACTAATTCTTCTGTGTTTTTCCCTCTTGCATTTTTTACACATGACAGCAAAGCTAATCATCAGGAAAAAATTGATTAGGATACAGAAACCTAATAATATCCTAGTAGATTGACGTCAAAATATGTGCAAGATACCCTGTGTGTTTGACCTAGTGGTAGAGTCCTTGGCTACCACGCAAAAAGACTCAGGTTTGATTCCTCATTACCACATACATAGAAAACGCTGCAAGTGGTGCTGTGGCTCGGTGGGACAGCTAAAGCCTAATGAAAGCCCAAGAACAATGTTCACACTCTGAGGTCAAGTCCCAAGACTAGCAAAAACAAAAAAAATCGACAAGGGGCAAAATTCAGGCAGAGAAGGCACTGTGAAGCAAATGTTTTGTAAAAGATGAGGGCAATATTGACCCTTAAGTTTGGATCTTACCGAAGAAAGGCACCTTGAGCCTGAGACCAGACTGGTAGTTGGGCCTAGTGGAAGACATTGGGATTGGACAAATAAGGTGTGCTGTTTACTACATCCACATGTATATTGTGAGATTGGAGGAGAGAGTCAGCCTCCAGTATGTCTTTGGTGATGTCTTCTGTGAGCAAGGAACTTTGGTCATTGGTCCCTGAAAGGTGACCCTGCCTCCCTGACAATGGAACAGAATATGGAACCCTGGTAACCAAGCCACTGTAACTAACAACCAGCTCAAGCCAGCTCACTTGGCCTGTGGCTCAGGAGGAAGAAAGATGTTGCTGTGCTGTTGCCAAAGGTCAGAAAACTCGAGTCTCAGGCATGGAAGTTGTGGATGTCTTACTCGATAATGTACATGCTAGATCATTGCCAAGCCACAAATCCAGTATAACAGGCCTTTCTCTAAGAAGAAGGCCAGGAAAATCCAGGGCAACCAGATGAGGTATATTTCTTACAAGAAATGTATTTGACCCCATCATCCTCCCCACACACTACAACTTTCTTTTCTTAAAAATTTTTTTATTGTAATTAGTAAAAGGGTTACATGATACTTGCCAGATAGAAGGTGCATTAATTCACATACATTGATACCCTTTCACATGTCTTGGTACCCATTTCCCTCCAACCCCACACCCCGCACCCGCCTTGGTTTTCCCCCCTTCCCTATCAAATTTCAAATATCCAAATACAAACAAATTCAATATATCAGATAACAAAGTGAGATACTATACCAATATGGGATTACCAAGGGACAGCAAAGGAGATGAGAGACAACATTGTACATTAAGTGCAACAATCATTCATTATGTGGCTTTTGTTTCAATATCCTGGCGGTCTTTTCAGTTAGCTTCACATCATATGGCCTTATATATGGCCTTTTGCTCTATTGCAAATCTCTGCCAGTGGAGCCCAAGATTTCTACTGATTATGACGAATGACGGAAACCACTGAGCCTAAGTTCCTTTGAGTCTGGCTTACTTCACTTAATATGATTTGTTCTAAGTCTTTCCATTTCCTAACAAATGGGGCGATGTCATTCTTTCTGACAGCAGCATAGAATTCCATTGTGTACAAATACCACAACTTGTTGATCCACTCATCAACTGAGGGACATCTGGGTTGGTTCCATATCTTTGCTATGGTGAATAGTGCTGCAATGAACATTGTTGTGCTAGTGGGTTTAGTATGCCCTTTTTTCTGGTTGTTGGGTAAATGCCAAGTAGTGGAATTGCTGGGTGATAGGGGAGTCCTATGTTTAGCCTTTTGAGGCACTGCCACACTGCTTTCCATAGTGGTTGAACGAGTTTGCACTCCCACCAACAGTGTAGTAGTGATCCCTCCTGGCCACATCCCCTCCAGCATCTGTTGTCATTCGTTTTCCTGATCCTGGCCATTCTAACTGGAGTCAGGTGGAATCTTAGAGTTGTTTTGATTTGCATTTCTTTTATGACCAGAGATGTGGAGCATTTCTTCATGTGTCTATAGGCCATTTTTTTTCTTCTTCAGAGAAGACCCTCTTTAAGTCTTTGGCCCATTTTTTAATGGGATGGGTGTTACTTTGGAGGTTAGTTTTGGAGTGATTCAATTTTTTGAGTTGTTGATATATTTTAGATATGAGGCCTTTGTCTGTTGTTTGGTTGGTGAAGATCTTCTCCCACTCTGTAGGCTTCCTGATTAGTTTACTAGCTATATCCATTGCCATACAAAAGCTCTGCATCTTAATGCAGTCCCACTTATCCAGCCTTCCTCTGATTTGTTGTGATTCTTGGTCCTTATTAAGAAAGTTTCGACCTGTGCCAAGGAGGCCTAGTGTATCTCCTATTCCTTCCTGTAAACTTTTCAGTGTGTCAGCTTTTACCTCCAGGTCTTTGATCCATTTGGAATTAATTCTAGTGCAAGGTGACAAAGAAGGATCCAACTTTAGTTTTCTGCAGGTGCTTAACCAGTTCTGCCAGCACAACTTGTTGAAGAGGCTATCTTTCTTCCATTCTATTTTTTTGGCTCCCTTGTCAAAGATTAGGTGGCCATAGGTCTGTGGTTTAATATCTGGGTCCGCAGTTCTATTCCATTGGACTTCAGGCCTGTTCTTGTGCCTGTACCAAGCTGTTTTGAGAATTATAGCTCTGTAATAGTGTCTAAAGTTTGGAATTGAAATTCCTCCAGCGCTGTTCTTTCAGCTAAGAAGTGTTTTTGCTATAAGGGGTCTTTTATTATTCCATATGAAATTTTGAATTGCCTCTTCTATTTCTTTAAAGAATGACATTGGGATGTTGATGGGTATTGCATTGAATTTGTAGATAGCCCTTGGCAAGATTGTCATTTTCACAATGTTGATTCTTCCAATCCAGGAGCATGGGAGGTTTTTCCATTTCCTTAATTCTGCTTTAATTTCCTTTTTTAGGGTTTTAAAGTTTTCATCTAAACAGTCCTTTACATTCTTAGTTAAGCTAATTCCTAGGTACTTTATTTTCTTTGAGGCTATTGTGAAAGGAGTTTCTTTCCTGATTATTGCCTCGTTCCTCTCACTGTTGGCGTAAAGGAAGGCAGTTGATTTGTGAGGGTTGATTTTATGGCCTGCTACCCTTCCAAAGCTTTGAATCAGCTCAAGGAGCTTGGGAGTAGAGTCTATAGGATTCTGTAAATACAGAATCATGTCATCTGCAAAGAGGGATAGTTTTATTTCCTCTTTCCCTACTTGGATCGCCTTTATGCTTGCTTCTTCCCTTATTGCATTCCCTAGGAATTCTCGTACTATGTTAAAAAGGAGTGGAGAGTGGCATCCTTTTCTCGTTCCTGATTTTAGAGGGAATGGCTTTAGATTTTTACCATTAAGTATAATACTAGCAGTGGGTTTCTCATACACAGCCTTTATTACATTGAGAAATGTTCCATGGATTCCTAGTTTCTCCACATCTTTTAACATAAAGGGGTTTTGGATCTTGTCAAATGCCTTTCCCACATCTATTGAGACAATCATGTGATTTTTGTCCTTGCTCCTGTTGATGTGTTGAATTATATTAATTGATTTGTGTATGTTGAAACAGCTTTGCCTCCCTGTGATGAATCCAGTTTGATCACAGTGTATAATTTTTTTGATGAGTTGTTGTAGACGGTTGGCCAGTATTTTGTTGAGAAGTTTTGCATCGATGTTCATCAAAGAAATGGGTCTATAGTTCTCTTTCTTTGATGAATCTCTGTCTGGTTTGGGGATGAGGGACATACTGGCTTCACAGAATGAGTTTGGTAAAGAACCTTCATTTTCAATTTCGTTGAAGAGCTTGAGGAGTATTTGTGTGAGCTCTGCTTTGAAGACCTTATAGAATTCAGCTGTGAATCCATCTGGCCCTGGGCTCTTTTTAAGTGGAAGTTGTCTAATTTCCATTTCTGTTTCAGAGCTTGAAATAGGCCTGTTGAGTTGGGTTAGCTCTCCTTGGTTCAGTGTGGGTATGTTAATATTGGCTAGGAATTCATCCATTTCCTCTAGATTCTCAAATTTTTGGCGTAAAGGTTTGAGAAGTATTCCCTCATGATATTCTGGATCTTGGTAATTTCTGTCGTGATATTACCATTTTCATCTGAGATTTTGTTTATTTCGATATGCTCTCTTCTTTTTTTGGTAAGATTTGCTAAGGGCTTGTCAATTTTGTTAATTCTTTCAAAAAACCAACTCCTTGTTTTGTTGATCCTTTCTATAGTTTTTTTTTTATTCCAAATCATTTAATTCTGCTTTGATTTTAATAATTTGCTTTCTCCTAATGGGTTTAAGGTTGGTTTGTTGCTCTTTTTCCAAGAGGTTAAGGTGAGACATTAACTAGTTGGTTTGCCATTTTTCCAACTTGCTGTTGTAGGCACTCAGCGCTATAAATTTTTCTCTGAGTACTGCCTTTGTTGTGTCCCTAAGGAGTTGATATTTGTGTGCTCCTTATTGTTAAATTTCATAAACAGTTGGATATCTGTTCTGATCTCTTCGATTACCCATTGTTTTTTGATTCAACAATGTGTTGTTCAGTCTCCATGAGTTACAGGGTTTTCGTTGGTGGAGATGTGTGTTCAGTTCCAATTTGATGCCTTTATGGTCTGAGAGTGTGCATGGAATAATTTCAGGGTTTCTGAATCTGTCCAGGTTTGTTTTATGGCCTAAGATGTGGTCTATTTTGGAAAATGTTCCATGTGCTGCTGAGAAACACGTATACTGTGTTGTTACTGGGTGGAATATTCTGCAGATGTGTGTTATATCTAGTTGGTCTATATAGTTGTTCAGTTCTAAGGTTTCTCTGTTGAGTTTTTGCCTTGTTGGTCTGTCCATAGGTGAGAGTGGTGTGTTAAACTCACCAACAATCACTGTATTTCGATCTATGTATGGTTTCAATGTAAGTAAAGTTTGCTTGATGAAGTTTAGAGCTCCGGGATTGGGTGTGTAAATATTTAGGATCATTATGTCTTCCTGGAGGAAAGATCCCTTTAGTAGTATGTAGTAACCTTCTTTGTGTTTTCTTACTAATTTTTGTTTGAAGTTGATTGTATCTGAAATGAGGATGGCAACTCCAGCCTGTTTATGGGGGCAGTTAGCTTGATAGAGTTTATTCCAACCTCTCACTTTCAAAAGATGATTGTTTTTGGGTAAGATGTGTCTCTTGAAGACAGCAGAACGATGGCTCTTGCTTTTTGATCCAACTAGACAGCCTATGCAGTTTAATTGGAGAGTTACGTCCATTGATATTGAGAGTTAGGATTGAGATATATTTATTAGTTCCTACCATTTTTGAAAGATTTTAGTAGGGCCTGTGTCTTGACAGTTCTTGTGGTCCTTAGATGGTATGCTGTTTAGGTGCCATTTCTTTCCCTATATTGCATTTATTTTGGTTTTCTATGTATAGAGCATCTTTGAGAATTCTCTGTAGTGTTGGTTTTGTTTTGACATATTGTTGCAGCTTTTCCCTGGAATGGAATGTTTTTATTGTTCCCTCAGTTATGAATGAGAGCTTAGCTGGCTACAGTATTCTTGGTTGGTAGTTATTTGATTTAAGGGCATGACATATATGCTTCCAGTCACTTTGTGCTTGCATGGTCTCTGCTGAGAAATCTGGGGTTATTCTGATTGGTTTGCCTTCATAGGTTACTGATCCCTTTTCCCTGGCTGCCTTTAGGATCTTTCCTTTCGTTTCTATTGATCCAGTTCGGATCACAATGTGGCGGTGGGATGTTCTTTTCTGGTCAGGTCTGTTTGGGGTTCTAAAAGCTTCTCGTATCTGGATGGGCCTGCCCTTCTGGATATTTGGGAAATTCTCTGAGATGATTCCCTGAAGTATATTTCCAATACAATTGACCTCTTTCTCCACGCCCTCCTCAATACCAACTAGCCTTAAATTAGGCTTCCTAATTGTATCTTGGACCTCCTGAAGCGCTCTCTCATATTTCCTAGATTTGGATTGACTCATTTTCTGTTCTTTCTCTATAATACCTAAATTATCTTCAGCCCGGGAAATTCTCTCCTCTGCATTGTCTAACCTGCTATCAAATCTATCTACTTTATTTTTCATCTCCCTTGCTTCTAATTGCTCACTTTTGATGCCTTTCTTCTCTTGTTTTAGATCATGTATGGATTTTTTAATCTCCTTGATTTCCTTTAGAGTGGTTAGCTCAGTAGCTTTATTTTCTTTGGAAATTTGCTGGAGTTTGGTCAGGTTTTCATTTGTGGATTCTTTGAATTCATCCATCTTTCTTTGAAAAACCTTTATTATGGCCTCCTTTATGGCTTCTTCTTTTTCACTTATCACCTTATTTATGCTTTCCTCTTGTTCAGCTATGGCTTCCTACATTATCTCTTTCTTTATATTTTCACATTTTTCATTAATGATGTTTATCAATTGCATTTGTGTAGCACTTGGAAGACTCTCCTCTAGGTTTGCCAGTGACTGTTCCATTGTCTGTTTACATTGGGTGGGGGATGTTGTTTCTTGATTTGACATTTTTCTTGAGTTTCTTGTTCTGCCCATTTGAAAATGGCAGCAAGATTACTACTAAATACGATTATAGTTTTTCAGATATAACCAACCTAGACCTCTGTAGCTGGCAGACACTAGATGTTCACAAGTTTTGATTGGTATTATCACTCTTTCTTTTTGTGCACTTACAGACCAGTCTAATACAACCACTGATAAGCGATTTATACCCAAAACAATAAGCCCCTCAATCCCATCTCTATTGTCTTTAAGTCCCTCTGAGCCTAGAGAACCACCTACATATACAGTATTGCTCAACAGCCATCATGTGTAGATCCATGTGTAGAGCCATCATGTAATATAAGGGTTGTAAGATGAGCAGAGGTCCAGAGATAGAAAAAAAGAATGAGAGAGATCAGGGGAGGTACAAGAGGATTAACGAAAGAGTGTAAGAATATTGTAGTCATGAAGAAAATATATAGCATAAGGATAACTGACCTAAGTTGGTAAGTAGGTAGCATATTTGAGTACAAAGTTTGGAAAGTATTAGAATAAAACTTATGTGTTGCTGCACGACTAGCTCTTAGCCCAACCAGTGGCCTCACAGTGGACTATGGTATGGATCTGTTTTTCTTGTCTATGTTGAGGGAAAGGGGTATTTCACAAGATGCAAAAACGAAGATTTCAGAAGCAAATGCTGTGAGTGAATTAGCTCGTAGAAAGCATTTTTATTTTCTTTTATTTTTCTGCCAGTCTTGGGGCTTGAATTCAGGGCCTGAGCACTGTCCTCGGGTTTTCTCAAGTATAGCCCTCTGCCACTTGAGCCACAGTGCCACATCCAGATTTGCTATCTATGTGATACTGAGCAATCAAACCCAGATCTTCATGGATGCTAGGCAAGCACTCTACAACTATGCCAAACTCTCAACCCTGGCATAGTCATTATAATGCCATCATCATCATATCAAAATATCCTTTCTCCTACAAGGAATGAACACTTATCTATGTGTGTAATGCTTTTTTTTTAAATTTCACTAATTCTTCTGTGTTTTTCCCTCTTGAATTTTTTACACATGACAGCAAAGCTAATCATCAGGAAAAAATTGATTAGGGTACAGAAACCCAATAATATCCTACTAGATTGACGTCAAAATATGTGCAAGATGCCCTGTGTGTTTGACCTAGTGGTAGAGTCCTTGGCTACCACGCAAAAAGACTCAGGTTTGATTCCTTATTACCACATACATAGAAAAAGCTGCAAGTGGTGCTGTGGCTCGGTGGGACAGCTAAAGCCTAAAGAAAGCCCAAGAACAATGTTCACACTCTGAGGTCAAGTCCCAAGACTAGCAAAAACAAAAAAAATCGTCAAGGGGCAATATGCAGGCAGAGAAGGCACTGTGACGCAAATGTTTTGTAAAGGATGAGGGCAATATTGACCCTTAAGTTTGGATCTTACCGAAGAAAGGCACCTTGAGCCTGAGACCAGACTGGTAGTTGGGCCTAGTGGATGACATTGGGATTGGACAAATAAGGTGTGCTGTTTACTACATCCACATGTATATTGTGAGATTGGAGGAGAGATTCAGCCTCCCGTATGTCTTTGGTGATGTCTTCTGTGAGCAAGGAACTTTGGTCATTGGTCCCTGAAAGTTGACCCTGCCTCCCTCACAGTGGAACAGAATATGGAACCCTGGTAACCAAGCCACTGTAACTAACAACCAGCTCAAGCCAGCTCACTTGGCCTGTGGCTCAGGAGGAAGAAAGATGTTGCTGTACTGTTGCCAAAGATCAGGAAACTCGAGTCTCAGGCATGGAAGTTGTGGATGTCTTACTCGAAGATGTACATGCTAGATCATTGCCAAGCCACAAATCCAGTATAACAGGCCTTTCTCTAAGAAGAAGGCCAGGAAAATCCAGGGCAACCAGATGAGGTATATTTATTACAATAAATGTATTTGACCCCATCATCCTCCCACACACTACAACTTTCTTTTCTTAAAAATTTTTTATTGTAATTAGTAAAAGGGTTACATGATATTTGCCAGATAGAAGGTGCATTAATTCACATACATTGATACCCTTTCACATGTCTTGGTACCCATTTCCCTCCAACCCCACACCCCCCACCCGCCTTGGTTTTCCCCCCTTCCCTATCAAATTTCAAATATCCAAATACAAACAAATTCAATATATCAGATAACAAAGTGAGATACTATACCAATATGGGATTACCAAGGGACAGCAAAGGAGATGAGAGACAACATTTTACATTAAGGGCAACAATCATTCATTATGTGGCTTTTGTTTCAATATCCTGGTGGTCTTTTCAGTTAGCTTCACATCATATGGCCTTATGTATGGCCTTTTGCTCTATTGCAAATCTCTGCCAGTGGAGCCCAAGATATCTACTGATTATGACGAATGACGGAAACCACTGGGCCTAAGTTCCTTTGAGTCTGGCTTACTTCACTTAATATGATTTGTTCTAAGTCTTTCCATTTCCTAACAAATGGGGCGATGTCATTCTTTCTGACAGCAGCATAGAATTCCAAGTGTACAAACATCACAACTTGTTGATCCACTCATCAACTGAGGGACATCTGGGTTGGTTCCATATCTTTGCTATGGTGAATAGTGCTGCAATGAACATTGTTGTGCTAGTGGGTTTAGTATGCCCTTGTTTCTGGATTGTTGGGTAAATGCCAAGTAGTGGAATTGCTGGGTGATAGGGGAGTTCTATGTTTAGCCTTTTGAGGCACTGCCACACTGCTTTCCATAGTGGTTGAATGAGTTTGCACTCCCACCAACAGTGTAGTAGTGATCCCTCCTGGCCACATCCCCTCCAGCATCTGTTGTCATTCGTTTTCCTGATCCTGGCCATTCTAACTGGAGTCAGGTGGAATCTTAGAGATGTTTTGATTTGCATGTCTTTTATGACCAGAGATGTGGAGCATTTCTTCATGTGTCTATAGGCCATTTTTGTTTCTTCTTCAGAGAAGACTCTCTTTAAGTCTTTGGCCCATTTTTTAATGGGATGGGTGTTACTTTGGAGGTTAGTTTTGGAGTGATTCCATTTTTTGAGTTGTTGATATATTTTAGATATGAGGCCTTTGTCCCATTGTTTGGTTGGTGAAGATCTTCTCCCACTCTGTAGGCTTCCTGATTAGTTTACTAGCTATATCCATTGCCATACAAAAGCTCTGCATTTTAATGCAGTCCCACTTATCCAGTCTTCCTCTGATTTGTTGTGATTCTTGGTCCTTATTAAGAAAGTTTCGACCTGTGCCAAGGAGGCCTAGTGTATCTCCTATTCTTTCCGGTAAACTTTTCAGTGTGTCAGCTTTTACCTGCAGGTCTTTGATCCATTTGGAGTTAATTCTAGTGCAAGGTGACAAAGAAGGATCCAACTTTAGATTTCTGCAGGTGCTTAACCAGTTCTGCCAGCACAACTTGTTGAAGAGGCTATCTTTCTTCCATTCTATTTTTTTGGCTCCCTTGTCAAAGATTAGGTGGTCATAGGTCTGTGGTTTAATATCTGGGTCTGCAGTTCTATTCCATTGTACTTCAGGCCTGTTCTTGTGCCCGTACCAAGCTGTTTTGAGAATTATAGCTCTGTAATAGAGTCTAAAGTTTGGAATTGAAATTCCTCCAGCGCTGTTCTTTCTGCTAAGAAGTGTTTTTGCTATACGGGTCTTTTATTATTCCATATGAAATTTTGAATTGCCTCTTCTATTTCTTTAAAGAATGACATTGGGATGTTGATGGGTATTGCATTGAATTTGTAGATAACCCTTGGCAAGATTGTCATTTTCACAATGTTGATTCTTCCAATCCAGGAGCATGGGAGGTTTTTCCATTTCCTTAATTCTGCTTTAATTTCCTTTTTTAGGGTTTTAAAGTTTTCATCTAAACAGTCTTTACATTCTTAGTTAAGCTAATTCCTAGGTACTTTATTTTCTTTGAGGCTATTGTGAAAGGAGTTTCTTTCCTGATTATTGCCTCGTTCCTCTCACTGTTGGTGTAAAGGAAGGCAGTTGATTTGTGAGGGTTGATTTTATGGCCTGCTACCCTTCCAAAGCTTTGAATCAGCTCAAGGAGCTTGGGATTAGAGTCCATAGGATTCTTTAAATACAGAATCATGTCATCTGCAAAGAGGGATAGTTTTATTTCCTCTTTCCCTACTTGGATCCCCTTTATGCTTGCTTCTTGCCTTATTGCACTGCCTAGGAATTCTAGTACTATGTTAGAAAGGAGTGGAGAGAGTGGGCATCCTGAATGCTACCCCTTAGCACTTTTATGCAAATCTTAGGCCTGTGGCATTTTAAGCACAATTCAACGCTCTGTTTTTTGCTGGTTAATTAGAGGTAAAAATCTTATGGAATTTATTGCATGGCTGATTTTGGACTGGAATCCTCAGGTCTCAGCTTATCTTGAGTAACTATTATTACAGTACTTTTACAACCTGTATGCTCATACACATCGCTTCTGATCCAAACACTCATTGTTCAATTTAACTAACCAGATGTGAGGAAAATGATTGAGTGTAATTTACTAGATGGGCTTCTAGTGAGTATATGATTCCACTTCCACTCTGAAGCCAGGGAAATGTTTCTGGTACATGTTTCAACTATCTCCCAAAGAGGAAATAATACGTGAGTACGTTTGCTAGTATTTCAGATAGGAGATGGACTTTGGTGTTTGGAACCTGTTGGGCAGAGTGTATCAGCTGGGCTGTGATAACAGAGATGATGTTTCAGGCAGGAATATTTTCATCCCAGACACACTTAATCCAGATCCTTGGATTTCAGGCCTTTACTAGATAGAATTACAAGTGTGAGCTGCCACCACCACCTGGTTCATTTTGGAAACCTTAATTGCTTCTCATTTGTTCCTTTCCTTTGTTGGAAGATTGATCTAAGCTGGCTAATTGTGCATCACAATGAAGTGATTGGCCTCAGGAATTGCAAATATTTGTTTCATCAGCACGGAATGAATGAAGTTGATCTAAACCCAATAGTATTTTCCTTCTGATAAATAGGGAACTTACCTATATCATTTTTCCTTGCCTTTGCTTTCCCAAAGCAAGCAACATGTTTCTTAAAAACTATACTTCATGAGAATATTATAATTAGAAGCTATCTTCTACACACTTCTGAATAGTCCTTGCATTTATAAACTTATATTACAATATTAGGTAGAAGAATGGTGACTGTTAGTTTCATAACTATTTCATATGTTTTACTCTTTAAGGCTCATTAACTCAAGAAGGGATTAAATACATTTAGATAATAGTAGAACATAGCTGCTGCTGATTTGATGTGTGTGCAGATGATACACAGATTTATTAGGATTACTCAAAAGTTTTCTTCAAATTTTCAGTAGTAGACTGCTATGCTAACTGGAAGGTGATATTAATGATGCTGAAATTCTATGAATCCGCTATGAAGCAGAATTTCAGGGGAGAGTATTTGCTAGGGACTTAATTTCTAAGACGCATATCAAGAATATTGAACTATAACACCAAATGATGGAGGACTCAGCGTCACATTTTGTTTCTATTATGCAAGTCCTGGGACTTGAACCCAGGGCCTGGGAACTGTCCTTAAATGTCTTTTTTTTGCTTCAGGCTAGTGTTCTACCACTTGATCCACAGCTCTACTTCCAGATTTTTGGTAATGAACTGTAAATCAGAATATCATGCAATTTGTTTGGGCTGGATTCAAACCTGATTCTGTGTAGATAGGATTCCAAGTGTGAGCGCACAGAGCCTGGCTAGTATCATTCATCATTCAAGTCATGGGACTGCAATTCTGCACCTGGGTCTTGTCACTGAGATTTCAGCTCAAGACTACTGCCCTATCCCTTGAGCCATAGGGCCACTTCTGGGTTTCTGGTGGTTAATTGGAGATAAGAGTCACATGGACATTAGTGCCCAGGCTGACTTTGAACTGCTATCCTTGGATCCCAGCCACTTGAGTAGCTACATTTACAAGTGTGAGCCACCATACCCGGCTAAATTATTTTTTAAGTTAATTTTTTTTCTTAAGTCAATATATAGTTGGCATATGTTTACATAAGTAATGAACACATTTCTTAAGAAAATTGTTATCCCCTCCCTCATTTTTCTCTGTTTTCCTACCCTCAGCCCCCTCTCCACCCAGATTGTTCAGTTCATTTCCTTTTAGTGTCTTCCAAATGTCACTATTGAATTGGTTCACCCTTTTTCCTTTGTTTTTTTTACCATTTTATTATACCCTCTCCATTCCCCAAATCACATAAACCTATGTACAAGACACAGGGTACCCGAATTCAACACAGTGACTACAGAGAATAAAACTAAAGGGAAAAAGAAGAAAAGAGGTAAAAAGCAAAGACAATGAAAGAACATCATACAGTACCTTAGAAGCAACAACACTGAAAAAACAAAACATAAAACCGTGGGCTGAAAATGTAGCTTGCCTAGCATATATGAAACCCTGGATTCCATTCCTCAGCACCACATAAACAAAAACTGGAAGTGCCACTGTGACACAGCTGGTAGATTTCTAACGTTCAGCACAGAGTGTCTCCAAGTTACAAAAATCTGTCACATTTAAGTCAGGCTTCAAAACTTTGCTAGGAACCAGTTACGTGATTTGGAAGAAAGTCCAATTTTCAAAAAATCACTAGCCAGGTGCTGGGTGGTCATAATTGTCATTCTACTAGCCAGGGAGAAGGTGATTCAAAGCCTTTGCAAGCAAAAAAACGAAAACAAAAAAAACTGTAAGATTCTTCTCTCCACTTATCCACCCAAAAACTAAGTGGAGTTGTGGCTAAAACTGGTACAGCATTAGCCTTGAGGAAAAAGAACTAAGAGACCTTGCCCAGGTCCAAAGTTCAAGCTCCCCACCAAGAAAGAAAAAAAAAAGGAGTCAAGATACCTTAGTTTCAAAAGTATATCTGGATATCTTAGTAGATTTTTCTGATCTTTCCTCATTCATCTCATGGAACCACATAATCTTGATCCTGATCTGACTAAGAGCCTGCATTGTGCTTAATAAATTCATTCCACATATTCCAGTAGAATCTGGACAGCTAACAGCCACTTACCAATGCTTTATTCTACGTTTAGGCCAGTATGTCTTCATACCATCTACACAGTCAGCTATATCATCTTTCCAGAAGTATCATTGAGTGTAGAACACTCAGAACTAAAAAAATTGCATAAAGATGTAATAAAACCCCTTGATTCATTAAGAAAATTTCTGTACCACTTAGAGCAAGTACATTAGTGGTATTTACCTCTAGCCTCTTTTTTTAAAAAAATTTATTAACATTGAATTTTACATCATATTTCAAATGTCATGTTTAACCAACAAGTATTCAAGAAGGGAATCGCTATACAATCACTGGCACATAAATTTTAGAATATAGTAAAAATTAAGCTGAGTCTTTGTATGTCATAGTTACAGATTAATCTATAATAAAACACATGTCTATAGAGTATATAGTCTATCCTAGATTTTTATGTCTATGTAGTTAAGTTTATATCTCCAAAATTATGTCCAGAACTTTGGGTATCAACTATTCAATCATCGCTCTACTACTGTTTGAAACTAATATCCATATATTAAGGATACCATGTACCTTTTGTTCCTTGGTCTTGACTTATCTCACTCAAGAGGATTCACTCTAATTTCATCCACTACCCCAAAAATGCCATTATTATTTTTTTCTGTGCAGATCTTCTTTTTATGTATTTATTTTTATTGTAATTTATAGAAGGGTTACATTATAATCACCAGATAGAAGGTGCATTACTTCTCAAACTTTGATACCCCATGTAATGATATGGTCCCCATTTCCCTTCCCCTACCCCCACTCATGTTCATTTCCCCCCTTCCCTATCCAATTACAAATAACCAATTAGGCACATATGAAATATATCAGAAAACAAGGTGAAATATTGTAACAATATGGTACAACCAAGGGATAGCAAAAGAGATAAGAGATCACATAGTTAATTAAGGACAACAATCACTCATTATATGAGTTTTGTTTCTTTACCTTGGAGGTCCATACATTTAGTGTCATACTATTTGTGACGATGTCTCCAGATTTTGTTCTAATGTAAATCTCTGGCAGCACAGCCCAAGGTTTCTACTGAACTTGACAAATGAGGGAGACTCTTGGGCCTATGTTCCTTTGAGTTTGGCTTACTTCACTTAATATGATTTTTTTCCTTTTCATCCACTTCCCCGAGAATGCCATTTTTTATCTTGTCGGTTGGCTATGTATCATTCCATTGTGTGTGTGTGTGTGTGTGTGTGTGTGTGTGTGTGTGTGTGTGTGTGTGTGTTTATCACATTTTTTGTAGTAGGGCATCTGGTTGTTTCCATCATCCAGCCTCATTTTCTACTGATATTTTTATAGTCTCTTTTTTATTTTCAGGGTAATGTATAGAGGGGTTACGATTACATTTACAGGTAGTGGACTGCATTACTTCTCACACATTTATTCCACTCCACATGTTTTTGTCCCCAGTTCCCTCTCCCCTCCCCTTCCCAATCATCTTGTTTCCCCCCTTCCCTTTCCTATTTGACATAAACAAATAAACATATATACAATATGCCAGGGAAAAAATCAGATACAGTAACAATCTGACATTAACCAAAGAGCAAAATAAGAGATGAGAAATAACATAGTAGATTAAGGACAAAAATCACACAAGATTAAGAGCAACGATGACACAAGATATAGCTCTTGTTCCCATATCCTAGATCCTTTCATTTAGTCTCATCCTATATGACCTTATATACCTAGGTTTTTGAGTTATTGCAATCCTCTGCTAGGAGAGTCCTAGATGTTAACTAATTATTACGAATGAGGGAAACCTTTGAGCTTATGTTTCTTTGGGTCTGGCTCGCTTCACTTAATATGAATTTTTCCAAGTCTTTCCATATCCTTCAAAATGAGGTGATGTCATTCCTTCTGATGGCAGCATAGCATTCCATTGTGTATAAGTACCACATCTTCTTGATTCAGTCATCTACTGAGTGGCATCTGGGTTGGTTTCATATCTTTTAATAGGATGGTTGTTTCCTTGAAGATTTGTTTGGGAGAGATTCATTTTTTTCAGCTATAGATATATTTTAGATAACTACATATATTTTTGTAGAAAAAAGAATGGAAGCCATCATGGTGGCTCACAACTTAATTTCTGTTACTTAGGAGGCTCAGGGCTTAGGATCACAGGTCAAAGCCAACCAGGGCCCTACAGTGTGTGAGATCAAACTCTGTGAACATACAATGACTGTAAAAGGAATCTCACTGCCTGGGAATGTAGCCTAATGGTAGAGTGCTCACCTAGAATGCATGAAGACCTAGGTTCTATTCACCAGTACCGCATACTCAGAAAAAAGCTAAAAGTGGCGCTGTGTCTCAAGAGGCAGAGCACTCACCTTGGGCAAGCGAGTCCAATGAAAATGTCTAGGCCCTGAGTCCAAGCCCTAGATCTGGCAAAAAGAAAAAAAAAGAGCAATCTTACTTAAGTAACAAAGAATGTACCCTATATTTATACAGACTGAAAAATTCATTAAGAAATTAGAAAATATGTATAAAGTGCATATTTTCTTTTGTGTGTTGTCACTGGGTCTTCAACTGAGTCCTTCAGCTCTATCCCTGACCTTTTCTGCTCAAGGCTAGCATACTACCAATGCAACCCCAAATCAACTATCTTCAATTGAGATATAAGCGATGAATATTTCAGGGTGCTTCATGAAAAACATTTTTATAAATTGAAACTTTCAACACAGTCTTATTTTAGTATGAATGTTGAGATGGGAAGAGACAGAAAAAGTGAAATGTTTCCCATAGAGAAGAGACTCAGCAGAACCACTGTGGTCTGCAGGCTTCTTTGTGAGTTTTGTTTGCTTGTTTGATTTTTGTCAATTGTGGGGCTTGAACTCTGGGCCTGGGCAATGACCCTGAGCTCTTCAGCTCAAGGCTACTGCTTTAATCTGTGAGCCACATTGCCACTTCTGGTTTTTCTGGCAGTTAACTGGGTACTTTGGCTGGCTTTAAACTTTGATTCTCAGATCTTAGCCTCCTGAGTAGCTAAGATTATAGGTGTGAGGTACCATCACCAGGCTGCTGCTCTGTTACTATGCAGGTTCTGGATCAAGAACTTCAAGTTCTTACTTCAATTTTTTCTTCTCTTGCCTGATGCTCGGCCATTTGAACGAAGCCCCAGTTCCTGGTCTTTGTTGGTTAATGAGAGATATTCTGATTTTCTAATATTCAGAGCAATGATTATAAAACCCAGCATTTTACTTACTTGAATAAATTAAGAGACAGGACCTAGTGAGATGGAAAACAAAATTTTTCTTCAAGTTGCTATCCTGTTCTAATGCATAAGTCTGGCTATTTTGCTTACACACAAATATGTATTTTACCAGTTTCTACTCTATTTTTGCTTAGCTTAAAACCACCACTGCCATTTCATAGATTTTGTTGTTGTTGTTTGCGGTGCTTGAACTCTGTGCCTGGGCTGTTCCTCAGATCTTCAGTTCAATGCCAGTGCTCTACTACTTTTGATTTGGCCAGTCCTGGGCTTGAACTCAGGGACTGAGCACTGTCCTTATATTTTCTCAAGGCTAGGGCTCTACCACTTCAGCCTCAGCACCACTTCCAGCATATTTCTATGTATGTGGTATTGAGGAATTGAACCCAGGTCTTCGTGGATGCTAGGCAAGCACTCTACCAATGGTC
The DNA here is from genome assembly GCF_031878675.1 of Megascapheus bottae. Lineage (NCBI taxonomy): Eukaryota > Metazoa > Chordata > Mammalia > Rodentia > Geomyidae > Megascapheus > Megascapheus bottae. Next base: position 417,439 of record NW_028327526.1, on the reverse strand, counting down.
AAACTCCCAGCACAAAATTATTCATCATTACTATTAGCTATCTTCTTTTTTTATTATTGATTCGTCATGGTGCTTGGACTTTTGTCCTGGACACTCCCTGAGCTCTTCAGGTCAAGGCTAGCGCTCTTCCTCTACAGCTCCATTTTTGGTTTCTGGTAGTTAATTGGTGATGTAAGTCTCACAAACATATGTGTCCAGGCAGGCTTTGGGCTTTGAACCAAGATCCTCCAATCTCAGCCTCCATAGTAGCTAGAATTATACGCTTCAGCCAGCAGTGCCTGACTGTTTGATGTCTCTGTCTCTGTCTCTGTCTGTCTGTCTCTGTCTGTCTCTGTCTGTTTGTCTGTCTGTCTGTCTCTCTCTCTCCCTCTCTCTCTCTCTCTCTCTCTCTCTCTCTCTCTCTCTCTCTCTCTCTCTCTCTCTCTCTCTCTCTCTCTCTCTCTCTCTCTCTTGGTTGTAAGACTTTAATTGTACACCTGGGCAGTGTCCTCAGCTCAAGGCTACAACCTTAAACACCTTGAGCCACAGTGTCACTTCTGGTATTCTGGTGCTTAAGTGGAAGTAACAGTTTCATGGACTTTAGTGTCTGGCCTGGCTTTGAACTGTGATCCTCAGAACCAAACCTTCTGAGATCATTTCCAGCTTTTTTTTGGTGTAAGTGGTACAGAGTAATTGAAAACAGGGCTTTGTGCATACTAGGCAAGCAAACTACCACTAGTGTGCACTCCAGCCTTAGATAAGGGCTTTCTGTTTCTTTTTCTTTTTTTCACTCATGGGGCTTGAACTGTGGGCCTGGATGTTTACCTTAAGCTCTTCAGCTCAAGGCAAGAGCTCTACCACTTGAGGCACATTGTCATTTTGAATTTTCTGGATTGTTTGGAAATAAGATTCTTACAGATTTTTATGCCTGGGCCGTCTTTGAACCTCGATCCTCCAGGATAGCTAGGATTACCAGGGTGAGCCACCAGTCACGGGCATTAAATTATTATTTTTTGCATGTCCTATGGCTTCAACTCATGGCCAGAGCACTGTCCTAGGGCTTGCTCAAGGATAGCACTTTACTTCAGCCAGCCAACTCCCGGTCCAAATAGGCCACTCTTGAAGCTAGAATTACAGAGATCTGCCATAATACTGGCATGTCGTTATCTAAGTATATACTTTTTCTTCTATTTTTTATGGCTTTTCCTTAGTGTACATATTTCCTACATATTTTATGGAAAACTTCCTTCTCACTGGGGCCATAAGTTAAGCCTAGTGGAAGAGTTCTTGCCGAGCATGAATGAAGACCCAAGTTCAATTCCTGAGCACAACATAGATAAAAAAAAAAGATAAAAGTGGTGCTGTGGCACATGTGATAGAACTTGCGCCTTAAGAATAAACAAAAACAAAAACAAGGATCGTGCTCAGGTCCTGAGTCTAAGCCCAGTACTGGCAAAAAAAAATTCTGCCCAAAGTAGACATTTAAACTTATTGTACTTTTCAAAAAACTTGTTGTCAAGGTGATATACAAAGAGATTGCTGTTACATATGTAATGAGTACATTTCTTGTAAACACTGTTACACCCTCCCCCTTTGGTCTTTCCCTTCCCCCCAAGTCATAAATTTCATTTACAACAAATATATATGTATTTTCATTCCTGAAAAAAATATTTTAAAATGTGTTCAAATAAATGATGTAGGTTGATATATTCATCAAAATGGATTACTTGAACTCTAAAATAAACATTCTAGGTAATTTTTCTCATAAAATTGCAGTAATGCTATAAACTAATAAAAAATAATTTTAGTTATTAATTTCTTATGTTTTACCTTTAACATTATTACACTAAGCATGCTGTTTATGCTATTAATACAGACATCATGAAATATGATTATGTAAAAAATTAAATGATTAAAAATAGTAAGGATGGGGGCCAGTAGTTTGGCTTGGTGGCACACACCCTGGACTGGCAAAAAAGAAGTAGGGTTAGATAAAACAGATTTATTTCTAAATGTGTGGAAAATGGTATGATTTCTTGTTTGGCTAGTCCTGGGGCTTGAACTGAGGGACCAGGAACTGCCTTGGCCACATTTGTTCAAGGGTGGCACTCTGACACCTGAGCCACAGTGCCCCATCTGCTTTTTCTGAGTATGCTGTGCCGAGGAATTGAATCAAGGTCTTCTTGTATACTAGGCGAGCACTCTACAACTAGGCCACATTCAAAGCCAAAGTAGATTTTTGATGCTATTGTGGCGTTTTAATTTTCTTAAATATTTGTACAAAGCACAATGGATATATAAACAGACTTGAACTCACAGAACAGAGTCCCACATAATATTACAGTTACTCTGGCACTTCTCCCGATTGACAAAACACATTTCCAGGCATCTGCTCTGTCCTTAAGCTTTGGTAGCTGACTTGTCTTTCCATGGAGGCCTGGCCTGGATTCCTGGTGATTCCATGCATTTCATAGTTCCCTGTATATCCAGTAAGGTTGTGTTCTATGGGACCAGACCTGTCTGGTTTTTGGCCCACCCAGGACCTAGGTGTCTGAGGTCTCACATTATAAGTGGAAAATAAAACACAGTATAATAAAGACTGAAGAACTGCACACCATATTATTAACAATGAGAGTTTAATAGTTAGCAATGTAAATACAATGAATACGTGACGAGAATCATGAGAGCAAGATAAAGAGATGTCTTTTTAGGAAGGGGACAGGGAAGCTCTAAATCCAGACTGGCCTCCAAGTTGCCTTCAGACAGTAATTCTACTTCAGAGTCCTCAGAATGGTCTCCTTCCTCATGAGAAACAGAATGTCCTTTCTGAGTTAAGAGGGGGATGGATTCTGGTTTGTCGAATGGAGATTGAGTCTCTTTTAGTGAGATGGATGGGTATGGATATTCTGTGAGGATGGATTCATTTTCCTCCAATGAATCCAGTATTGAGAGTACACTTGCTGCTTCCCATGGGGATATTTTCCATGAGCCCAGCGTGTGCCCCTTCAGCTTGCACAATAAGTGGACTGTTACTCTGACTCAGATGGACTGACTCTGGGTGGAGTGTGAAAGGAAACGGAAGGAAATCTGGCTGCTCTTTTTCTTCCTCCATAGTATCTGCAGGTTCAACTGTGTCACACATGGGGTTCAGAGCAAAGGTATATCCACAGGACTCTAAACCTGTTTGGTAATTTCTACAGAAGGCCCATGCTTTCTGGAGTGCAGTGATGATTCACTGTCTCCATCAGTCACCAGCTCCATTGGTGGGTTTTTCATCCGGAGTTCAGGATAAGCTCTTTCACGATGACCCAAACCTAAGAATGGAAATAGGTACAGAGTGGACTCTGCAAGTTGAAGTGTCACTCAACTTCCATGAGGATGTAATGGAGGAACCTGTAGAACTGGAGTTTGGACTGAACACTGAGGAGGTGTAGGGTCTTTCTAATGAGTGCTTATTCCCGAGTCCTTTCAGAGGACAGACATTACCTGGGTGACACCACCCATAAAGGGCATTTTGAAAAGCTCTGTAGAAGTAAGGGCCAACCAATATCTAGACCACATGGGCTTCCTCCTCACAGGCTCTGAGGCACCCACACCAGGACTTCTACTTTTTCTTGGTCTTACTGGTCGCACATTCCTCCAGCTGGTCAAAAAGTATGTGTCTAGAAGAGCAGGTCCAAAGCTGGCATGTGGAGCCTCATATAGAGCTTGAGTTGTGTCAGGGTGTGGCAGTTCTTGAACTCGTAGAAATCACTGGGGTAGAAGTCCATTCACATCGTATAGATGGAAGACATGATGCTGTGGGCACATTCGGTACAAGGAAAGTGAGAGCCTTCTCTCTCCATCCTGAGCCTTCTACCAAAGCCCCTTTCTTGCAGGACTCTAATGCTGTCCTGCAGGGATGTGCACTTATGTGCTGGGAGGGGGTAAGAGACACTCGAGAACAGGATGACTTTTACACCCCACTTCCAGAAGCTTCTGAGAGAGGCCTCTATGCATCTGTCCAAAGTAAACCCACCTTAAATTAACTAAGTAAATGCTCTAAATAAATCAATAAGTGAATGCTCTAAATAAAGACCTAAATGATCATTCCTCTAATCTTAGCCACCCAGCAGGCTGAGCTCTGAAGATCACAGTGGAAAGCCAGTCTAGTCAGTAAAAGTCTAAAGGCACTTGTCTTCAATTAGGCAGCAAAAAGCCAGAACTTGACCTATGACTCAAATGGTACAGTGCTAATTTTTGAACACCAAAGGGATGGCATTTAGACCTGGGTTCAGGTTCAAGTGGCAGCACTGGACCACACACCAAAATGTAAATGCTTTCAGGTTCTAACAGGCAAAGCTATCACAATCCCTCCCTGATGGCTCAAAAGTGATTCAGCCCCCAGCTTTTCCTCTAACTCCAGTATTTCACAGGCCTCCGCCATTAGTACTGACACCTCATTTCTTACTGGGAAATAGGATTTCCTAGGATGTCACCTAGGTGAGGGCTGCAGTTGGGAGCCACTTACTCATGCCTGAAATCCAACTTCTCAGTAAGCACACTGTTGAGACTCCAGTAGCTTGTGAGGGAAATGAAATGGCATGGTGTCCCAGTCATAATAAAGTAGTTTGTGCACTTGTATCATGCTAAGCTCCCCTGTGAACACCCCAGTGAACCAAACAGGCTCAGAGTGGAGCCAAGTATTCCAAGACTTGGCCAGGAGGGGTGAGCAAACCTGGGTTTGGAGGGGGAACACTCACTTTTTCAAGAGAATTTCCAGCAACTACTACATTGTCCTCCACTATTTGAAATTGTGCAGGAAGTTTCCCACATAAAAGAGATCACCTTTCTGGTAGGCAGGGATCAGCTTTGTCAGCAGCATCTCCAACAGGCCTTCCTCCAGGATCCATAGGTTACAATTCTCATTCAGAGTCTGAGCTGACTTACCATCACACTATGTTGGCAAAACAGTGGATATTTCAAACGTAGGAATGGGACCACACTTCACACTGAGGAATTGGAATAGAGTAGATTGGAAATGACACACTCTAATCTCAGTATAGTCACTTGAAAGCACACAAGAAGCTTGTAGTGTGTGGGCAGGATGATGGGTTCAAATAGGTTTCCTCTCAATAAACCTCATCCGAGTTGCCCTGGAGTTTCCTGGCTTTCTACCTAGAGAAATGCCTGATATACTGGAATTTTGGCTTGGCACTGATCCAGCATCTACTTCTTCAAGTGAGACATCCATATCTCTCATGTGTGAGATGCGAGCCTCCTGACCTTGGGCAACAGCCCAGCAACATCTTTCTGGTTCCTGAGCCACAGGCCAAGGGAGCTGGCTTGAGCTGGTTGTCACGTACAGTGGCTTAGTTACCAGGGTTCCATATTCTGTTCCATTGTGTGGGAGGTAGGGTCACCTTTCAAGGCCCAATGACCAGAGCTCCTTGCTCACAGAAGACCTCCCCAAAGACATGCTGGAGGCTGAATCTCCCATCCCACCTCACATATGGATGTAGTACACAGCACACCTTTTTGTTCAAATCCCAAGTCACTAAATAGGCGTAAGTGCTAGCCTGGTCTCAGGCTCAAGGAGCCTTTCTTAGGTAAGATCCAAACTTAACTGTCATTATTCCCCTTACCCTTCACAAGACATTTTGCTTCACAGTGCCTTCTCAGCTTGCATTTTGCCTCTTGCACATTTTTTTGCTAGTCCTGGGACTTGACCTCAGAGCCTGACCATTGTTCTTAGGCTTTCTTTAGGCTATAGCTGTCCCACCAAGCCACAGCACCACTTCCAGCGTTTTCTATGTATATGGTACTGCAGAATCAAACCGGAGTCTTTTTGTGTGGTAGCCACTCACCCTACAAATAGATGAAACACCCAGGCCATCTTGCACATATATTTCATTTCAATCTACTAGGACGTTGTTAGGTTTCTGTATCCTAATCTATTTTTCTTCCTGATGAATATCTGTGCTGTCATCTGTAAAAATGCATGTGGGAAAATCACATAAGCATTGGTGACATAAAAAAAAGTCTTACAGACATAGATAAGTGTTCATTCTTTGTAGGAGAAAGGATATTTTGATATGATGATGATGACTATTTATAAATACTTTATCAGGGTTTAGAGTTTGACCCAGTGGTAGAGTGCTTGCCTAGCATCCATGAAGATCTAGGTTTGAGTCCTTAATATCACACAGATATAAAAATCCATATGGCAATGTGGCTCAAGTGGCAGAGGGCTAGACTTGGGAAAAGCCAAGAGCAGTGCTCAGGCCCTGAGTTCAAGCCCCAGGAATGGCAGAAAAAACAAAAGAAAAGAAAAGAAAAGAAATGTGCTTTTTACAATTATTCACTCACAGCATTTGCCTCTGAATTTTTCGCTTCTGCATCTTGTGACTTATCCCTTTCCCTCAATGTAGACAAGAAAAACAGATTTTATTACTTGCTATCCTGTTGTCCAACTTTGGATATTAATTCAAAATACAATATTGCCTGAGATATTGTGTGTGTGCATGTGTGTGTGTATCTGCCAATGTGTGCATGCACACATGTGTACAGGGTTTAGGGCTTCCTCATAGGGCCTGTGTGATAACCCTCAGCATCTTTTCCTCAAAGGTATTGGTCTTTCACTTCTAGCTTATTATAGCTAATTGGAGTTGAGAGATGAGATTCACTCAATTTCTTGCCCTGTGCATTGGAACCCAGTGCTGGGTTGTCATATTGTTAATTGTAGCTATAGAGAAGGCTGAGGTCTGGGAATCCTCGTTAGAATCCAGCCCCTGAGAGAAAGTCACTGATAGAAATCTTTATCTACAGTTAAGCACGAATAAATAAGGCAAAAGTGGAACTGTGGCTCAGTTCATCTTGTACCAGCCATGAGAAAATTAGTAATTGACGGCACCTGGTCCCTGAGAGAAATTCTTAGCACTGGTTCAAAAAAAGAAAGAAAATAATGAAAAAAATTAAAACTTGATGAGGAATCCATAAGGATAAACGTGCCTGTGAATAATCTTGTCATTTCAGATTCCCTCAAGAGCTTATGTCTCTCTATATATTATCAAGTTTTTTTAAAGATATTTACATATTTTCTATCTTTCTTAAACAGAGATAGCCATCCACAAAACACAAACACAAACTCTCACACAGTATACCGCCCACCCATAAGTGTCTGGCTATGTATATATGTATAGTCATATGTATTGATCTGTCTCTCTATACTAATATATAAATGCATAAACATATGTATTTAGACAAACAGGAAACATACATAGATAGGTCTCAGACATTTCCAGATTTTGTGCAAGTCTTCTGAGTGCAACTTACCATTGTATTGTTTGTCAAGATAGAGTCCCTCTAACTTTTGGCCAGCTTCTTGTCCTTTGATACTTTTTCCTGCCAGTCCTGGGTTTTGAACGCTAGGCCTGGATGCTGTCACTGAGCTTGAGCTTCTTGCATTCAGTAGTTTATTGCAGATAAGAGTCTCATGGAGTTTCTGTCCTGGGCTGGCTTTGAATTGTGATCCTCAGATCTCAAACTCCTGAGTAGCTAGGATGACAGTCTTGAGCTACCAGTACCTGGTTCCTTTGCCCCTTTTACCATTTTTTTGGCCCCACCACAGCCATGGTATCTACCTTCCTATGTTCTCTCCACCTGCCCCCAGACAGGGGTCTGACAGATGCTTTCCACCCACTTATTCATGTCCTCCTCTGTATTGGCTGACAGCTAAGACATGCACTCACTTGTCTGGATGCCAAACACAAAGCCATGTGATTGTTTCTCAGTCTGGAACATCCTATCAGATTTATAGCACCACAGAGGGTTAGGTTGATGCTCCTCCAGGGCTTCTTAAATTGTTCTCATATTAATCCACAACACGATGTCATCACTAGTCCAGCTAATTCATGGACTAAACCAGCATTCCCTACAAACTTAGATCCCAATACCATGAGGACACTCAAGGTTGCATTAGGAGTGTGACCTGCAGGTGGATGTGAGCCTTTCTAACTTGGAGGGGATTTCTCCACCACAGGAAATGGAATACAAATTTAGAATCTGCTTTCATGAGGTGACAATCTCTGTCAGATGTTCTTATCAAATGTGGCACTGCTTACTTCTAGCTTAAAACATGGGTTGATGACCCAGCATAACAGAGAATGTATTCACCCAGGCCCAACACATAGGCTGGGACCCTGAACTTTCAGGTAGCATTTGGCTTTGAAGGTCATGAGATCTTAGTCTACAAATGATGAGCCCCCTCCCGTGAGGCATAGCAAACGGAGCCAAAGTACAACCCAGTTAAGCACCACATCAAGCTTCCCTTCTTCAGTAGGGTATGGTTTGAAAACTGTGCAAGGAAAGTCCATGAAACTCTCATTTCCAGTTAACTGACAAGAAAAAGCTAAAGATAGAGATGAAGCTCAAGAGAGGTAGAGAGCCATCTGAAAAGAATGTTTACACCCTGCAACATTCTCATTATCTGATCTTGAAAACATCTCTGCGTGCATCCCAGCATGCAGCCAGCATCTGGGGGTGACAGTGACCCCTGCGCCCATTGGCAATCTGCAGTGTCTCTGACATCTATAATGTGAACCTCATTCTGTTGGGTTTGTGAAGCGGTGTCAACCCTGCAGAAGGAACCAACTGTGCCCTAACTCCCACTGTCCCCTGGGGCCCCTAGCATTCCCCCATCTGCACCCCTCCTGTGGCTTCTAATCCTAGGGAGCCCTCCTGCCCTGTCCAACACTCACATGAAGTGCATATTTCTTCTCCTGGGGCAACTTCTCCACAGAGAGTACATGACATGCCCACTCTCCAGGCACGGGGAGATCCTGCCAAAGTAGCAAATCAGTGATAAGGACATAAAGTGATGAATAGAATTTTAGATCCTGATGGTAGACAGTCTGCAAAATCCAAGGGAGAATGGAATTGGAGGGGACCAGGGATCAGGATGTCGGCATGGAGCTTCCCTGCCAAGGGGGTGGGGGAAGTCACTGGCTGGGGGATGCACAGGATGATCCATGGGCCCTGTGCAGCTACTGGGTCACCCCCTTCTGCATCTCAGCCTTTGGCTTTGAGCTCTGTGATCGTCAAGATGTGCACAGTCTGTACTCTGGCTGGCAGAAGAAAGGACCCTGGAAAGACAATTGTAGAACCTTTGTGAGTGTAGGAAGGGGTAGGCTGGACACCCAGTCCAAGAGGAGCTAAAACTGGAGTCGACGGGTGTGCAAGGAGTGGGTGTGAGGGTTGTGGGCAGTCACAGTCATGGCAGAGGTTGCTCTGTCTGTGGGGTGAGTGCCTCCCTGCAGGCACAGCACTGGAGATATCAGAGATCCACATGAAAAGGAAAAGCTGGAAATGGCACTATGGTTCAAATGGTAGAGCATCAACCTTGAGCAAAAGAGCTCAGGGACAGAACCCAGGACCTGAGTTCAAGCCTCATGACTGTAAAAGAAAAAGAACAAGGACTATGAGAGGGAACCTGGTACTCTCTTGTTCTAATCAGACACAATAAAAGGCCGGGATACGCTGTGGAAAAACACAGAGAACATCTTCCCCCAGCTCATCCTGTCCTGCATGCAGGGACAGCCATATAACTAGGGCTACGGTGAGATCATCTTCACCCCTGTGCTGCCATCTGAATTGTAGGCCTCTGTCCTGGCATGGGGTGTCCTGATGGCTGAGCAGGTGCCCTAACCCTAGATGGAGAGCACCCACTGACTCTGGTAGCTAAGGAGAGATCTGTTCCATAGCTATCAGGCCACCCAGCATGGGAGCCATAACCACGCTCTCCCAGGTAGAGGCCAATGGTTCTCCAGGTGCTACTAACATTGCCCCACCCCTAGCTCTAGGTACACGTGACATTTCCTCCACAAGGAGCAGGACAAAGTGAGGGATCAGGAAGCTGCCTATGGGCTTCAGATGATGGCCAGGCTGGCACTACAGATGGCCTCACTCTGTCACCACCTTCCCCTGCCTCCATCTTTCCTCCATCATGCCTCTCTACCTCCCACCCATTAACCTTGGAAACCAATGAACTGGGCTCTCATCATTCCTCTTATCTCTTCACCCACCTTGCCATGCGTCCATCCCTCTGTCACTTCCACCCCACACACATCCCACTACCAGCCACCCTGTAGCTTATGAGGATCCCAGAGGAAGCTCTTGGTGAAGGGCTTGTGACCACAAAACAGTTACTACCACCCGCTCCGGCCTGATCCACCACAGAATAAGAACAGCCAAGCAGGCACACACTGCAGCAGAGTTGCTCTGCTGCCACCCTGATTTCTTCATGGCCAGGACTTGGCTCTCCTCAGCCTCTCAGCTCAGTAACCAGAACATTGTGCTTTCACAGAGCCATGGCTTCCAGTCTCCATGGACACAATGACATCAAGGTGATGCCAACTTCCCCATCTCTATATACTTCTAACTATGGGATGGGAGCTGAGGTTCTCTTCTGTGACTCCATCCGCTAAGAGGCTCATGCAGATTTCTATCCTTTGCTCATCATGGTGACTCTTTGGTTAACAAGTCACTGCTGGGCTTCCAGTTCACCACATATAGAACCCATACTCCAACACTTTTTTTAGAAGGACTGATGACTTTTAAATATTCTCTAGTTTTAAATTTCTAGTTCCTTCTCTCTTTCATTTATATATTTCCTTTCCTCACATACTTCCCTTTTTTTACCTTCCTTCTTTCATTCAAGACCTGGAGCTTTTTCTTAGCTTTTCTTTGCTGAAGGTAGCACTCTAGCTCTTGAGCCACAGCTCTACTTCAATCTTTGTTCTTGCTCTAAACTGGGAGGAAGAGTCTCATGCATTTTTCCCTTTGCTGGGTTGGTTTTAAACCACAATACTAAGATCAGGTTCCTGAATATGCCTCGGATTACAGGTATTATCTAATCAAAACAAATTCCTGATTTCTTTTTTAGACATAATTAGTTCTTTCAGGTGAGCCACCAGCCACTCATGCAAGAGCATTGCAGGATCCCAGCATTCATCTTGTCTCCAGTCTTATTCCATCCATCTCACAATGGCCATCTAAAGCACACTGCTGCATGCCTGAAGTCGCAAGGAACGTTCTCAACGCCATGAGAAGCCCCCTTAAGCTCTGCCTCAGATATGCCCAGCCCCCATCCCACTTCCACATGAGCATTTGTTTAGGAGAAATTTCCTGAGTACATCATCATCTTTTCCTCACCATTCAAATTTCATCTTTGGAGTCATTTCTCCTAGACAAAGAGGAACATTATCCATGGTTTGATAGCAGCTCCACCTTCATAGTCCCAGCCACCAACACCCCTCCATTACCCTGCCAGACACCTGAATTCAAGAACAATGTTTTCACTACCCCTGACTCTTATCAAATGTTTTAACTTATACAGTGCATTAAACTAATTTTACAAATGGAATAAACACATGGCATCAAGCTTCAGAATCTTTGCACCTGAACTTTTAGTGAATAACAGACACACCAGCATTTCTGTAGCCAACAGAAATCTTAGCTTTGAGATTTCAGCATTCCTGGTATCCAAGTTTGGATGTGCTAACACTGCCCTTAATGGGGCACTTCAATCACACAATCCCACAACAATCAATGTCATTTGACATTCACTTGTAGGTGGTGCTAGGAAAAAGACTGATGTGCCAACTCCATGCTGGCTTGACCTATGCCATCTTCAAACCTGGAGCAAGTGGGGCTCCACTCTCCATGACACCTTTTTTGTACTACCCCAGGAGGACCTTTACCTTGAGACAAAATTATGAAGACTATCTCTACCAGCAAAGATTCCAGTAAGATGTGCCTACATGGATAAAGCTAAAATCTCACTAAATTGAGGTTGTTGGCAGTGCTGGAGCCTGAACTCAGGGCCTGGGCACTAAGCATTTGTACTCAAGACTAACCCTTTACCACTTGAGCCCAAACTCCATTCCCAGCTGTTTTTATTTTTGGTAGTAAGAATCTATCAGACTTTCCTGTTCTAGGTGACTTGGAACTTCCATACTCAGATCTCAGCCTCCTGACCACCCTGGATTAGAAGTGTGGATCAGCCATGCCCCACACCAGAGGACTTCTGCCAGAACATTTTTTTCCCAAAAATTGGAAGAGGAAGATGAGGGAGGGTTGGGCTCATCCTGCCCTGCATATGAAGGAGAGCATCAGCGCCTGAACTTCATTCCCTGTTGTAGGCTGCTGGAGGAAAAGGAAGCAAATAGGCACAGGCTGGCAGCAGATGCCACAGAAAAACTTGTGACCAAGACTCCCAGAGCAGACCTCAGAATCGATGACAGAGCTGGATCTACCCAGTAACAGAGGCAGTGGTGACACCTGAAACTGCGCGTTTGAGCGTTTGCTGCTAGTAAACAGGGCCACCTATGTCTAAATGAGAAAGGTGAGATTTTGGTGGAGAAGGTGAGATTAAACATTATGTATCATGCAAGAAAACAGACTATAAGGGGTCTTTTATTATTCCAAGTGAAATTTTGGATTTCCTCTTCTGTTTCTTTAAAGAATGACATTGGGATATTGATGAATATTGCACTGAATTTGTAGATAGTCCTTATCAAGATTGCCATTTTTACAATATTACTTCTTCCAAAGCAGGAGCATAGGTTTTTGCATTTCCTCAGTTCTGCGTTAATTTCCTTCTCCAGGGTTTATAATTCCATCAAATGGTGCTTTACATTCTAAGTTAATTCCTAGGTATTTTATTTTCTTTGATAGCAAAATGAGTTGCTATCCTGATTCTTGCCTCATTCCTCTCATTTGTTGGCATATAGGAAGGCAGTTGACATTGAGGGTTAATTTTATACCCTGCTACCTTACCAAAGTTTTATATCAGCTCAAGCAGCTTCGGAGTAGAGTCTATAGGGTTCTTTAAATACAGAATCATGTCATCTGTAAGGAGAGAAAGTTTCAGTTCCTCTTTCCCTTTTCCTCCTCACTCCAGTTAGAATGGCCAAGATCCAGAAATCGAATAACGTATGCTGGAGGGGATGTGGCCAGGAGGGATCACTACTACACTGCTGGTGGGATTGCAAACTCATTCAACCACTATGGAAAGCACTATGGCAGTATCCCAAAAAGACGAAACATAGAGGTCCCCTGTGATCCAGCAATTTCACTACTTGCCAATTGTCCAGATAGGACATACTAAATTCACTAGAACAATAACATTTATCACAGCACTATTTACTATAGCAAAGGTATGGAACCAACCCAGATGCCCGTCAGTTGATGAGTAGATCAAATATGGTATTTTTACACAATGGAATTCTGTGCTTCTGTCAGAAAGAATGACATAGACGAATTTGTAAGGAAATAGAAAGACTGTAAAGTTTAGAAATTAGTTTCTGTCTCCTTCTCTCTCTCCTTCTCTCTCTCTGTAAAATTTAGAAGTTCCTGTTTCTCTCTCTCTCTCTCTCTCTCTCTCTCTCTCTCTCTCTCTCTCTCTCTCTCTCTCTCTCTCTCTCTCTCTTTCTCTCTCTCTCTCTCTCCAATCCTTAGGCTTGAACTCAGGGCCTGAGCTACTTTTGCTCAAGGTTAGCACTCTACCATTTGAACCACAGTGCTGCTTCTGGCTTGCTATTTTCACGTAGAATTGAGGAATCTAACCCAGGCCTTCATGCTTGATAGGTTAGCACTCTACCACTAAGCCACACAGTCAGCTTTTAGAGGTTTCTGAGAAAGGTTTTCCTACATGCTATTATTTCTTCTGTGAGTGCTCTTAATGCTTGCTGAAGGTTGACTTTGTTTAGAAGACTTACCCTAATACTCCCATATACAGAGATTCTATATATAGCTAAATGTTTTTCATTACTCAGAATTTCTCTATTGTGTATGTTCTGAAATGTACTGAAGACTGACTTCTGATTAAAAGTCATTGCACATTTGTTCTATTCATTAGTTTTCTTTTCTTCTATGGGAATCAGGTTTGTGATCAACACAGAAGTATGCCTTCCAGGTCAAACACTTTCCACATTTGTAATATTCATAAAGTTTTTCTCTCCTATGTGCATTTTATACTTAGTCATGCGTTCATGATGGATTTTTCATATTCTTATCTTCATACGATTTTTATCCTGTGACTGTGTGGTATCATGCAAACTCAACTATGAGTTCTTCAAAAAAATTTCCCTTTCATTTTATTCATAGGATTCTATCCTGTGGGTGTTTAGTGATAAATCTTGACTTGTGCCTTCTGGGGAAAAGACTGAACATTTGCTACATTCATTAAGGGTTTTATCTTGTGTTGGTTCTGTGACACAAGCTGAGTTTTCTTCCACAGACTAAAATGTCTTTCCTATTTATTACATTGCTAAGGCTTCTCATATGTGTGAACTCTCTTATGCTTCCTGAAGGGTGAATACTGCACGAAAGACTTTCAATTTTGGTTATATTCCTAAGGTTTCTAATATGTGTGAATTCTGTTATGCATCCTGTAATGTGACTTCCATCTGAAGGTCTTACCACATTTGATGCACTCGTACAGTTTCTGTCCTGTGTGTGTTCTCTGATGCAATTTGAGGGAAGACTTCCATTTGAAAGACATTCCACATCGGTTACATTCATAAGGTTTTTCTCCTGTTTGAATTGTCTTAGGCATGTTGAGGTTTGGCTTCTGTGTGAAGGACTTTCCACATATGTTACACTCATAAGGTGTTTCTCCTGAGTATATTCTCTGATGAACATGGAGTTTTACCTTCCATTTGAAAGACTTTCCGCATTCACGACATGCATAAGTTTTCTCTCCTGTGTGTGTTCTATTATGCCCATCAAGATATGACTTCCACTTGAAGGTCTTTCCACATTTGTTGCACACATAAGGTTTCTCTCCTGTGTGTGTTCTTTGATGCAATTTGAGGGAAGATTTCTGTCTGAAGGACTTTACACATTGCTTACATTCATAAGGTTTCACTCCTGTGTGTATTCTCTGATGAACACGAAGTTTTCCCTTCCCTTGGAAAGACTTTCCACATTCATTACACTTACAAGATTTCTCTCCTGTGTGTGTTATTTGATGAACTCGAAGGTGTATCTTCTGGGTGAAAGACTATTCACATTTGTTACATTCATAAGTTTTCTTTTCTGTGTGTCTTCTCTGGTGCAAAGTGAGGTATGATTTCAGTCTAAAAGTCTTCCCACATTTATCCCATTCATAAGATTTCTCTTCTGTGTGAGATCTCTGATGTGTGCTGAGAGCTGAATTCTGGGCAGAAATTGTATTACGTTCCTCATATTCATAAGGTTTGTCTTCTCTTGGAGATCGAGGTTGGAGCGTCAGGTCTGACTTCTCAGAAATTAATTTTCACACTTGATGTACACATCACATATCTCAGGATATTTGCTCTGAGGTATTGTAAGGCGTATTTCATTACTGAAAGATTTCTCACATTCACTACATGTATGAGGAGTCTCTCCTGTGTACATTTTCGGTTGTGTAGTGATGGTCGGTGTTAAGCACAATATTTTTCATCACACAGTACATTAAGTAGCTTTCCTCCCTCCCTGAAGAATTTCTTGGGCAGGGAGAACAGAATTATGATACTGCAGATCTTTTGGACTGTCACAATCATGAATAAAATGCTCTGAATATCCGATGGATTTTTTAAGAACAGGAGACATACGAGATCTCTATGCAGCATGCATCTCATCAGGCTTAGGAGACAGAAGCATGTTCTGACACTTAATGAACTCCTCAGTCCTCACCCCTAAGTTGTTACCGTTATTACTAATCAGCTCTGGATTATGTGTAGAGCTCAAATTTAAAGTTGTTGCTAATCTCACGTTTTCCTCCACTTCGATACTACTTGCAACTGCTACTTCACAAAGACATTCATGTGGACTTTCCTGGCAGGTCTTGAACACATTTTCCATTACCTGGACATCTAAAATGAGTCATAGAAAAAAAGACACAAACATACATGAGATACAAATATTCCTTACTGTAAAGGTAATGACTTTACTTACCCATCCTAAGTGTTAGATATTTTAAATTATAAAAGTGGAAATTGATTTATGAGAAATATATGCTTTTCTATCTAACATATTTAGAAAATGATATTTTACAATGACCAAGAATGTTTTTCTGTGTTTTAGTTCTCTTTTTATATCACAGGAAATATTTATTGAAATTACCCAACTATGTATTGCTACAGTTTTAAGCTCAGTACTATCTACAATAGACCAGCAGCTGTTTTTTTTTCAAATACTGTTTTGTTTATACATTGAGGAATAGCGGCCTTTCTTTTATTTTTGAGAAATAATCTAAATATTGTGCTGTTTTGCATCTTTTTAAAACTTTCTTTTCTTTTCTTTTCTTTTTTTTTTGTAGTTCATAGGCCTTGGCCCTGTCCCTGAACACTTCAGCAGAAGACTATAACCCCTATCCTTGAGCTACAGCCCCACTTCCTGTTTTCTAGAGTTAACTACAGATAAGAGTCTCAGGTCCTGAGTAGCAGATAGGATTACCTTACCCAGTTTCAATGCTGTTTGCTTATTAACCATTAAGTGAGGAACACGAATTTTTTCTAGATTCAGCGGCCACAAGTTTGGTTTATATGTGTTTGCCTTTGATCCAAGCAAGAACGATTCTTGAGAGTAAGGACTTACACCTATATCCCTTCTATTACAACTTCTCACTAAAGTCTCAATTTAGGTATTTGTGGGAATTTTGAAACTTGTTTCTTTGCATTTGAAGTCTTATAAAAATTCCTTTTCTAACACTCCTGTCCCTCAGAACCATGGAAGACCAGAAAATCTCCAGCTCAGTGTCTAGTTAATTTACTTATGTTGATTGAAACTTTGTTGTTTTTTTTTCCTTCCATTCCTGGGTTTGAACTTAGGACCTACCCACTGTCCTTGGGTTTTCTCCAGACTAGAACCCTACCAATGAAGTCATTACTTCTGGCTTTTTCTATGTATGTGGTAATAAGGAATCAAACCTGTGTCTTTGTGCATGCTAGGCAAGCACTCTACCACTAGGCTCAATTTCTGGTGGAAAGGTCTGGTTCTGAATACCAGTCTCTTCCTACCAGCAAAAAGATATTATCCTTATCAGAGAATAATGCCCGACTTATTCCTTGTTTGCTCAATCATTTATAGTCTTAGTTTTGAAGAAATTAAATATCATTCCTTCTTTCTTTCTTTCTTTCTTTCTTTCTTTCTTTCTTTCTCTCTTTCTTTCTTCCTTTCCTTCCTTCCCTCTTTCTTCCCTCTTTCTTCCCTCTTTCTTCTTCCTTTCTTTCTTTCTTTCTTTCTTTCTTTCTTTCTTTCTTTCTTTCTTTCTTTCTTTCTTTCTTTCTTGTTTTGCAGTCATGGGACTTGAATTCTAGACCTGGCTGTTCTTCCTGAGCTCTTCAGCTCAAGGCTACTGCCCTATGTCTTTAGCCTCAACCCCACTTCTCATTTTCTATTAGTTCATTGGAGAGAAGAGTCTAAAGTGTTTTTGTGACAGGTCAGTCTTTGAACCTTGATCCTCAGATCTCAGCCCTCTAAGTAGCTAGGATTACAGGCATGAGCCACGGGATCAAGGCTTTCTCATTTTATTTTGTTTCACAGTGATTTCTACAGAGTAATCTAACTTTAACTCTATTGCCACAGAGAATTCATTATATCACCCTATGATTCCTGGTGCTGGGGGTTTGGGCTAGCATGCACAAAGACCTGGTTCAGTTCCTTGGTACTACATACAAAGAAAAAGCCAGAAGTGGTGCTATGACTCAAGAAGTAGAGAGCTAGCCTTGAGAAAACCCAAGGACCATGCTCAGGCCCTGAGACCAAGCATAGGATTGGGAAAAGAAAATGATTCTTGATTCATTCACAAAGAATTCCATAGGTTCCACACAGGATTTAGGGTAACTAAGAATATTATTGCTCAGTACATCACAACATGAACTTACCAACGGGGCTCAGGCTCCAACATCAATATGAAGATGCATTCACTCACCTGTGATATTCTTGTCAGAGGAATTTCCTATCCAGAGTTCTGCACAGTGCTCTAGCTTGTCAATTAATACAGGGTTGGGAACACAGGGTCCTGTAAATTAGAAACAGTAGAGAATTATTGCTTATGCTGTGTTATCATTGCTTTAAGTTCGCAGACATCCTACTCACAAGTTATCTATTAAATCTTTATCCTCATTTCTCACTGGCTCCATGGTTGACTTTTCCCCAGCTCTGGATTCATTTTGTATGGCATAAACTTAGCTGTCTTGCTCAAGGCTAGAAAAATACCAGTTTGAGTCCCAGCTCCACTTACATAGATAGGTCTTCATGCATGCTAGGCAAGCACTCAGCCACAAAGTCAAACTCTTGACACTCCACTAACATTTTTGAGGGGTTACTTGGAGTTATAGAGTTTCATGGCAGTTTTTATGCCATTGCTGGCTTCAAATTAGAATTCTTAGATTTCTTCCTCCTGAATATTTTAAGATTACAGGCATGAAACATTGCACCTAGTGCCAGGTTTCCATTATAAACTCACTGTTTAGTGATTTGTAGATCCTATTTCCAATAATGATATATATTCTATTCTGGATTGTTTATCCACTTACAATTACTGTGTAAGTTTGGAATGTCGTCTCCATTAGAGGAAACATAATTTAGAACTGTTGTCAAAGTATCTTGAATGTATCCTGAAAATGAGTACAAAATTACCTTAGGTTTTCTTTAGAAAGTAATGATACTTCTCAGGGGCCTGGAATCTTTCATTTAAATAGTATTGAAAGTTTGATAAACATTCACGTATCTGCAAAATAACAAGGCACTTGGCCTTGCAAGTGAATTTGACTTTTGCTCACCTAAGGACACCAGGTTGCTGTAGGTCTCCAGCATTACATCTCTCTACAGGGTCCTCTGAGCATTGTCCAGATGCTGCCACTCCTCCCAGCTGAAATCCACAGCTACATCATCAAATGACACCAGCTTCTGGAATGGCACATTTTCATAAAGTAATTAGCACCGAGTTATAAACACACCATGTCTGGAATTTTATTCTTTTTTTGTTGGAATTTTATTCCTTTACTTAAATGTTTAGACTTACATGAAATATTGACCTGAAAAGCTTAGGGATTGTGCCTAGGCCCAGAGTTCAAGTCCCAATACCCACAAAAAAATAAAAAGGCAAGCCAGGTTTTGGTGGCTCACGCCTGTAATCCTAGCTACTCAGGAGACTGAGATCTGAGGACCATGGTTCAAAGCCAGCCTGGCACAACATTCCATGAGACTCCTTTCCAATTACCCACCATAAAATGTTTAATGGCTTGTGGCATATCATGGTAGAGCAATTGTGGTATCGACAAAAATAAGTCGGGGGAGTAGATTTAGGTTATAAATGGGATTATTCCATTGAAAAGTAACTATATTATATGATGGCATATGCTGGTACTGTGAGAATATTGCAAAATCTTAGGGTATCAAGTAATAATACTGTGAAGTACACCCAGAATGTTAATGTTCTATGTCTGGCATAATAATCACATGGGGAAGAAACTTTTTTTTCTATTTTTTGGCTGGGGCATTTGTAAGGCTTGAACCCTGGGCCTGGGCACTGTTCCTGAGCTCTTCAACTCAAGGCTATCACACTACGTATGAAGCCACAGTGCCATTTCCCATATTCTAGTGGTTAACTCTAGATGAGAGTCTCATAGACTTTCTAATGCCCAGGCTGGCTTTGAACCAAATCTTTAGATATCAGCCTGATATCTGAGTAGCTAGGATTACAGGTAGAAGTCACTGCACCTGGCAAGAAATTTATTTCTTGCTGTTTTATACTACAAATTTACTGTATGTTTTACTTTTTCAAAAAGACTGAGGATGACCTTTGTTCTGTATATAATGAGAAGAGGTGTAGGGAGCTGTGAGCAGAAAAACTGAGGGGCAATACTCAGGGTAGGACAATAGCCTTAAACTAAAGAGCTCATGGCCCAAGGTCCAAGCCCCATGACTTTCCCCACTACCCCACAAAAAAAGGGAAAAAAATTGGAGATTGGAGAGGATTTTCTAAAAAGAATATATAGAAATAGTAGTCCAAAATGTAGAAAGAAGTTCAATATTAAGAGTCATGAGCAAAATTAAAATTACAATGAAATCATTACTTTAAATACGTTAATATAAATATAGTTTTAAACAAAAAGATCCACATACTCACACACAAACACACACACACACACGCATACAAAAAACAACTTTCAAAGTCTAACTATTACTGGGAAGGTAGTGAGAAGAAGTAGAACTTTGGAATAGTTCTGCAAGGAATATAAAAAAATCAAAAATTGCGTGGAGAGTGCTAAAAAAGTACTAAATATAGAATTACATAGAAATATGGTCCAATACTTCTATTTCTAGATTTGTACCTAACGGAAGAGAAAGCAGAGACTAGAACAAATATGTGGAGAATCCATTCACAACTATTAATAATAATCAAAAGATAGAAACATGCAAAACAATGCATTTAAAAGGAAGAACATTTTACTATATTTTACAGATGAATCTTGATTACAGTAAACTAAAAATACAGCAGTCATAAAGGAAGAGCTAGGGTATGTTTTCCCTTCCAGAGCTTCCAAGGATCAACAAACCCTTAGAGCCAAAAAGCACGATGGTTCCAGAGAATGGAGTAGAGAGGAACAGGAGCTGAATGCTTAATGATTATACATGGAAGATGAAAAATGCTCTAGATGGGTAGAATGAAGGGAGAACTGTACCCTAAACAATGGTTATGTAGCCACATAGGATGGGACACACCTATACTCCCTGATCTTGGGAAACTCAAGAAGGATTTCTAGCCATCCTAGATGCATGGAAAAATCTATCATAAAAACTAATGTGGAGGGGCTGGGAGTTTGGCATAGTTGTAGAGTGCTTGTATGAAGACGAAGTTTCACTTCCGCAGTACCACATACACAGAAAAAACCAGAAGTATTGCTGTGGCTCAAGTAGAAGATCACTAGGCTTGAGGAAAGCTGAAGGACAGTGCTCAGACCGAGTTCCAGCCAAAGGGCTTGTTTAAAAAAAACCAGAAAGCTGAGCATGATGGGGTGGTGGCTCACTTCTATAATCCTAGCTACTCAGGAGGCTGAGATCTGAGGATCAAGATTTAAAGCCATCCTGGCACAAAAAGACCTGAGACACTTATCTCCAATTTACCTTTAGAAAATGGGAAGTAGGGCTTGGCTCCAGGGTAAGGTGGTAGCCTGGAGCTGAAGAGCTCAGGGATAGTGCCCAGGCTGAGTTCAGTATCTATGACCCACCAAAAAAAAAACAAAAAACAAAAAATAATATGGAAAACTTTGGATTCTGTGAATTTTATCAGGCATATAAATGTCTTTTTTGCTGTTGAAATAACAAATTGTTTGGAAACATTTTAAAAGTTTTTACCTAGAAATGTACACTACAAATGGAATTAATAACAAACACAAAATATGCAAAAGATACAAATTATCACAATATGGGTATCCTGCTTCTGTATCTTTTCTCTGACTCCTGTTCAAATGAGTCACATATTCTGAATCATTTCTCCCAGTCGATATATGCCACACATGTTAGCTTGTACTGAACTTCTTGGGAAATCAAAAGCAAATACTAAGCAAATGTGTGTTCGATTTTGTCTACAGTGATATTTCAAATATAAGTCCCTACTCATTGCATTATTTAATATCAATGCCGGAATCCAACTTACACTGGCAGAACCTTCAATCTTTTGAGAATCTTCAAAAGGGTGTGTAAATATTTAGGATCGTTATGTCTTCCTGGAGGAAAGATCCCTTTAGTAGTATGTAGTAACCTTCTTTGTCTTTTCTTACTAATTTTCGTTTGAAGTCTATTGTATCTGATATGAGGATGGCAACTCCAGCCTGTTTATGGGGGCAGTTAGCTTGATAGAGTTTATTCCAACCTCTCACTTTCAAAAGATGATTGTTTTTGGGTAAGATGTGTCTCTTGAAGACAGCAGAACGATGCCTCTTGCTTTTGGATCCAACTAGACAGCCTATGCCATTTAATTGGAGAGTTAAGTCCATTGATATTGAGAGTTAGGATTGAGAGATATTTATTAGTTCCTACCATTTTTAAAAGCTTTTAGTAGGGCCTGTGTCTTGACAGTTCTTGTGGTCCTTAGATGGTATGCTGTTTAGGTGCCATTTCTTTCCCTATATTGCATTTATTTTGGTTTTCTATGTATAGAGCATCTTTGAGAATTCTCTGTAGTGTTGGTTTTGTTTCGACATATTGTTGCAGCTTTTCCCTGGAATGGAATGTTTTTGTTGTTCCTTCAGTTATGAATGAGAGCTTAGCTGGCTACAGTATTCTTGGTTGGTAGTTATTTGATTTAAGGGCATGACATATATGCTTCCAGTCACTTCATGCTTGCATGGTCTCTGCTGAGAAATCTGGGGTGATTCTGATTGGTTTGCCTTTATACGTTAGTGATCCCTTTTCCCTGGCTGCCTTTAGGATCTTTCCTTTTGTTTCTATTGATCCAGTTCGGATCACAATGTGGCAGTGGGATGTTGTTTTCTGGTCAGGTCTGTTTGGGGTTCTAAATGCTTCTCGTCTCTGGATCGGCCTGCCCTTCTGGATATTTGGGAAATTCTCTGCGATAATTCCCTGAAGTATATTTCCAATACCATTGACCTCTTTCTCCACGCCCTCCTCGATACCAACTAGCCTTAAATTAGGCTACCTAATTGTATCTTGGACCTCGTGAAGCGCTCTGTCATATTTCCTAGATTTGGATTGAGTCATTTTCTGTTCTTTCTCTATAATAACTAAATTATCTTCAGCCCCAGAAATTCTCTCCTCTGCATTGTCTAACCTGCTATCAAAGCTATCTACTTTATTTTTCATCTCCCTTGCTTCTAATTGCTCATTTTTGATGCCTTGCATCTGTTGTTTTAGATCATGTATGGATTTCTTTATCTCCTTGATTTCCTTTTGAGTGGGTAGCTCAGTAGCTTTATTTTCTTTGGACATTTGCTGGAGTTTGGTCACGTTTTTATTTGTGGATTCTATGAATTCATCCATCTTTCTTTGAAAAACCTTTATTAGGGCCTCCTTTATGGCTTCTTCTTTTTCACTTATCACCTTGTTTATGCTTTCCTCTTGTTCAGCTATGGCTTCCTCCATTATCTCTTTCTTTATATTTTCACATTTTCCATTAATGATGTTTATCAATTGCATTTGTGTAGCACTTGGAAGACTCTCCTCTAGGTGTGCCAGTGACTGTTCCATTGTCTGTTTACATTGGGTGGGGGATGTTGTTTCTTGATTTGACATTTTTCTTGAGTTTCTTGTTCTGCCCATTTGAAAATGGGAGCAAGATTACTACTAAATACGATTATAGTGTTTCAGATATAACCAACCTAGACCTCTGTAGCTGGCAGACAGTAGATCTTCTCAAGTTTTGATTGGTATTATCACTCTTTCTTTTTGTGCGCTTACAGACCAGTCTAATACAACTACTGATAAGTGATTTATACCCAAAACAATAAGCCTCTCAATCCAATCTCTATTGTCCTTAAGTCCCTCTGAGCCTAGAGAATAATTAACCACCTACATATACAATACTGCTCAACAGCCATCAAGTGTAGATCTGTGCAGTAAAAGGGTTGAAAGACGAGCAGAGGTCCAGAGATAGAAAAAAAATAATGAGAGAGATCAGGGGAGGTACAAGAGGATTAACGTAGGAGTGTAAGAATATTGTAGTAATGAAGAAAAGGTATAGCATAAGGATAACTGACCTAAGTTGGTAAGTAGGTAGCATATTTGAGTACAAAGTTTGGAAAGTATTAGAATAAAACTTATGTGTTGCTGCATGACTAGATCTTAGCCCAACCAGTGGCCTCACAGTGGACCATGGGATGGATCTGTTTTTCTTGTCTACGTTGAGGGAAAGGGGTATTTCACAAGATGCAGAAGCGAAGATTTCAGAAGCCAATGCTGTGAGTGCATTGGCTCGTAAAAAGCATTTTTATTTTCTTTTATCTTTCTGCCAGTCTTTGGGCTGGAATTCAGGGCCTGAGCAATGTCCTCGGGTTTTCTCAAGTCTAGCCCTCAGCCACTTGAGCCACAGTGCCACATCTAGATTTTCTATCTATGTGATACTGAACAATCAAACCCAGATCTTCATGGATGCTAGGCAAGCACTCTACCACTATGCCAAACTCTCAACCCTGACATAGTAATTAAAGTCATCATCATCATATCAAAATATCCTTTGTCCTACAAAGAATGAACACTTATCTATGTGTGGAATGCTTTTTTTTAAATTTCACTAATTCTTCTGTGTTTTTCCCTCTTGCATTTTTTACACATGACAGCAAAGCTAATCATCAGGAAAAAATTGATTAGGATACAGAAACCTAATAATATCCTAGTAGATTGACGCCAAAAATATGTGCAAGATGCCCTGTGTGTTTGACCTAGTGTTAGAGTCCTTGGCTACCACGCAAAAATACTCAGGTTTGATTCCTCATTACCACATACATAGAAAACTCTGCAAGTGGTGCTGTGGCTCGGTGGGACACCTAAAGCCTAAATAAAGCCCAAGAACAATGATCACACTCTGAGGTCAAGTCCGAAGACTAGCAAAAACAAAAAAAAATTCGACCATGGGCAAAATGCAGGCAGAGAAGGCATTGTGAAGCAAATGTTTTGTAAAGGATGAGGGCAATATGGACCCTTAAGTTTGGATCTTACCTAAGAAAGGCTCCTTGAGCCTGAGACCAGACTGGTAGTTGGCCTAGTGGAAGACATTGGGAATGGACAAATAAGGTGTGCTGTTTACTACATCCACATGTATATTGTGATATTGGAGGAGAGATTCAGCCTCCAGTATGTCTTTGGTGAGGTCTTCTGTGAGCAAGGATCTT
Source organism: Megascapheus bottae (assembly GCF_031878675.1). NCBI lineage: Eukaryota > Metazoa > Chordata > Mammalia > Rodentia > Geomyidae > Megascapheus > Megascapheus bottae. Next base: position 392,600 of record NW_028327526.1, on the reverse strand, counting down.
TGGTCATTGGGCCCTGAAAGGTGACCCTGCCTCCCTCACAATGGAATAGAATATGGAACCCTGGTAACCAAGCCACTGTAACTAACAACCAGCTCAAGATAGCTCACGTGGCCTGTCGCTCAGGAGGAAGAAAGGTGTTGCTGTGCTGTTGCCAAAGGTCAGGAAACTCGAGTCTCAGGCATGGAAATTGTGGATGTCTTACTCGAAGATGTACATGCTAAATCTTTGCCAAGCCACAAATCCAGTATAACAGGCCTTTCTCTAAGAAGAAGGCCAGGAAAATCCAGGGCAACCAGATGAGGTAAATTTCTAAGAAGAAAGGTATTTGACCCCATCATCCTCCCCACACCCTACAACTTTCTTTTTTTTCATTTTTTTATTGTAATTAGTAAAAGGGTTACATGATATTTGCCAGGTAGAAGGTGCATTAATTCACATTCATTGATACCCTTTCACATGTGTTGGTACCCATTTCCCTCCAACCCCACAACCCCCACCCGTCTTGGTTTTCCCCCCTTCCCTATCAAATTTCAAATATCCAAATACAAAAAAATTCAATATATCAGATAACAAAGTAAGATACTATACAAATATGGGATAACCAAGGGACAGCCAAGGAGATGAGAGACAACATAGTACATTAAGGACAACAATCATTCATTATATGGCTTTTGTTACACTGTCATGGAGGTCCTTTTAATTAGCTTCACATTATATGGCCTTATATATGGCCTTTCGCTCTATTGCAAATCTCTGCTAGTAGACCCCAAGGTTTCTACTGATTATGACGAATTAAGGAAACCATTGAGCCTAAGTTCCTTTGAGTGTGGCTTACTTCATTTAGTATGATTTGTTCTAAGTCTTTCCATTTCCTAACAAATGGGGCGATGTCATTCTTTCTGACAGCAGCATAGAATTCCATTGTGTACAAATACCACAAATTGTTGATCCACTCATCAACTGAGCGACATCTGGGTTGGTTCCGTATCTTGCTATGGTGAATAGTGCTGCAATGAATATTGTTGTGCTAGTGGGTTTAGTATGCCCTTGTTTCTGGATTGTTGGGTAAATGCCAAGTAGTGGAATTACTGGGTCATAGGGGAGTTTATGTTTAGCCTTTTGAGGCACTGCCACACCGCTTTCCATAGTGGTTGAACGAGTTTGCACTCCCACTAACAGTGTAGTAGTGATCCCTCCTGGCCACATCCCCTCCAGCATCTGTTGTCATTCGTTTTCCTGATCCTGGCCATTCTAACTGGAGTGAGGTGGAATCTTAGAGTTGTTTTGATTTGCATTTGATTATGACCAGAGGTGTGGAGCATTTCTTCATGTGTCTATAGGCCATTTTTTTTCTTCTTCAGAGAAGACTCTCTTTAAGTCTTTGGCCCATTTTTTAATGGGATGGGTGTTACTTTGGAGGTTAGTTTTGGAGTGATTCCATTTTTTGAATTGTTGATATATTTTAGATATGAGGCCTTTGTCCGGTGTTTGGTTGGTGAAGATCTTCTCCCACTCTGTAGGCTTCCTGATTAGTTTACTAGCTATATCCTTTGCCATACAAAAGCTCTGCAGTTTAATGCAGTCCCACTTATCCAGCCTTCCTCTGATTTGTTGTGATTCTTGGTCCTTATTAAGAAAGTTTCGACCTGTGCCAAGGAGGCCTAGTGTATCTCCTATTCCTTCCTGTAAACTTTTCAGTGTGTCAGCTTTTACCTCCAGGTCTTTGATCCATTTGGAGTTAATTCTAGTGCAAGGTGACAAAGAAGGATCCAACTTTATTTTTCTGCAGGTGCTTAACCAGTTCTGCCAGCACAATTTGTTTAAGAGGCTATCTTCCTTCCATTCTTTTTTTTTGGCTCCCTTGTCAAAGATTAGGTGGTCATAGGTCTGTGGTTTAATATCTGGGTCCGCAGTTCTATTCCATTGGACTTCAGGCCTGTTCTTGTGCCAGTACAAAGCTGTTTTGAGAATTATAGCTCTGTAATAGAGTCTAAAGTTTGGAATTGAAATTCCTCCAGCACTGTTCTTTCTGCTAAGATGTGTTTTTGCTATACAGGGTCTTTTATTATTCCATATGAAATTTTGAATTGCCTCTTCTATTTCTTTAAAGAATTACATTGGGATGTTGATGGTAGTGCATTGAATTTGTAGATAGCCCTTGGCAAGATTGTCATTTTCACAATGTTGATTCTTCCAATCCAGGAGCATGGGAGGTTTTTCCATTTCCTTAGTTCTGCTTTAATTTCCTTTTTTAGGGTTTTAAAGTTTTCATCTAAACGGTCCTTTACATTCTTAGTTAAGCCAATTCCTAGGTACTTTATTTTCTTTGAGGCTATTGTGAAAGGAGTTTCTTTCCTGATTATTGCCTCGTTCCTCTCACTGTTGGCGTAAAGGAAGGCAGTTGATTTGTGAGGGTTGATTTTATGGCCTGCTACCCTTCCAAAGATTTGAATCAGCTCAAGGAGCTTGGGAGTAGAGTCTATAGGATTCTTTAAATCCAGAATCATGTCTTCTGCAAAGAGGGATAGTTTTATTTCCTCTTACCCTACTTGGGTCCCCTTTATGCTTGCTTCTTGCCTTATTGCACTGCCTAGGAATTCTTGTACTATGTTAAAAAGGAGTGGAGACAGTGGGATCCTGAATGCTAACCCTTAGCCCTTTTATGCAAATCTTAGGCCTGTGGCATTATAAGCACAGTTCAACCCTCTGTTTTTTGCTGGTTAATTAGAGGTAAAAATTTATGGAATTTATTGCATGGCTGATTTTGAACTGGAATCCTCATGTCTCAGCTTAACTTGAGTAGCTAGGATTACAGTATTTTACAACCTGTATGCTCATACACATCGATTCTGATCCAAGCACTCATTGTTCAATTTAACTAACAAGATGTTGGGAAAGATAATTGACTGTAATTTACTAGATGGGCTTCTAGTGAGTATATATTTCCACTTCCACTCTGAAGCCAGGGAAATGTTTCTGTTACATGTTTCAACTATCTCCCAAAGAGGAAATAATGTGTGAGTACGTTTGCTAGTATTTCAGACAGGAGATGGACTTTGGTGTTTGGAACCTGTTGGGCAGAGTGTATCAGCTGGGCTGTGATAACAGAGATGATGTTTCAGACAGGAATATTTTCATCCCAGACAAACTTAATCCAGATCATTGGATTCCAGGCCTTGAGTAGATAGAATTACAAGTGTGAGCTGCCACCACCACCTGGTTCATTTTGGAAACCTTAATTGCTTCTCATTTGTTCCTTTCCTTTTTTGGAAGATTGATCTAAGCTGGCTGATTGTGCATCACAATGAAGTGATTGGCCTCAGGAATTGCAAATATTTGTTTCATCAGCACGGAATGAATAAAGTTGATCTAAACCCAATAGTATTTTCCTTCTGATAAATAGGGAACTTACCTATATCATTTTTCCTTGCCTTTGCTTTCCCAAAGCAAGCAACATGTTTCTTAAAAACTATACTTCATGAGAATATTATAATTAGAAGCTATCTTCTGCACACTTCAGAATAGTCCTTGCATTTATAAACTCATATTACAATATTAGGTAGAAGAATGGTGACTGTTAGTTTCATAACTATTTCATATGTTTTACTCTTTAAGGCTCATTAACTCAAGAAGGGATTAAATACATTTAGATAATAGTAGAACATAGCTGCTGCTGATTTGATGTGTGTGCAGATGATACACAGATTTATTAGGATTACTCAAAAGTTTTCTTCAAATTTTCTGTAGTAGACTGCTATGCTAACTGGAAAGTGATAGTAATGATGCTGAAATTCTATGAATCAGCTATGAAGCAGAATTTCAGGGGAGAGTATTTGCTAGGGACTTAATTTCTAAGACTCATATCAAGAATATTGAACTATAACACCAAATGATGGAGGACTCAGCGTCACATTTTGTTTGTCTTATGCAAGTCCTGGGACTTGAACCCAGGGCCTGGGAACTGTCCTTAAATGTCTTTTTTTTGCTTCAGGCTAGTGTTCTACCACTTGATCCACAGCTCTACTTCCAGATTTTTGGTAATGAACTGTAAATCAGAATATCATGCAATTTGTTTGGGCTGGATTCAAACCTGATTCTGTGTAGATAGGATTCCAAGTGTGAGCGCACAGAGCCTGGCTAGTATCATTCATCATTCAAGTCATGGGACTGCAATTCTGCACCTGGGTCTTGTCACTGAGCTTTTCAGCTCAAGACTACTGCCCTATCCCTTGAGCCATAGGGCCACTTCTGGGTTTCTGGTGGTTAATTGGAGATAAGAGTCACATGGACTCCAGTGCCCAGGCTGACTTTGAACTGCTATCCTTGGATCCCAGCCTCTTGAGTAGCTACATTTACAAGTGTGAGCCACCATACCCGGCTAAATTATTTTTTAAGTTAATTTTTTTGTTAAGTCAATACATAGTTGGCATACGGTTACATAAGTAATGAACACATTTCTTAAGAAAATTGTTATCCCCTCCCTCATTTTTCTCTGTTTTCCTACCCTCAGCCCCCTCTCCACCCAGATTGTTCAGTTCATTTCCGTTTAGTGTCTTCCAAGTATCACTGTTCAATTGGTTCACCCTTTTTCCTTTGTTTTTTTTACCATTTTATTATACCCTCTCCATTCCCCAAATCACATAAACCTATGTACAAGACACAGGGTACCCGAATTCAACACAGTGACTACAGAGAATAAAACTAAAGGGAAAAAGAAGAAAAGAGGTAAAAAGCAAAGAAAATGAAAGAACATCATACAGTACCTTAGAAGGAACAACACTGAAAAAACAAAACATAAAACCTTGGGCTGAAAATGTAGCTTGCCTAGCATTTATGAAACCCTGGATTCCATTCCTCAGCACCACATAAACAAAAACTGGAAGTGCCACTGTGACTCAGCTGGTAGATTTCTAACGTTCAGCACAGAGTGTCTCCAAGTGACAAAAATCTGTCACATTTAAGTCAGGCTTCAAAACTTTGCTAGGAACCAGTTACGTGATTTGGAAGAAAGTCCAATTTTCAAAAAATCACTAGCGAGGCGCTGGAGGGTCATAATTGTCATTCTACTAGCTAGGGAGAAGGTGATTCAAAGCCTTTGCAAGCAAAAAAAAAAACGAAAACAAAAAAACCTGTAAGATTCTTCTCTCCACTTATCCACCCAAAAACTAAGTGGAGTTGTGGCTAAAACTGGTACAGCATTAGCCTTGAGGAAAAACAACTAAGAGACCTTGCCCAGGTCCAAAGTTCAAGCTCCCCACCAAGAAAGAAAAAAAAAGGAGTCCAGATACCTTAGTTTCAAAAGTATATCTGGATATCTTAGTAGATTTTTCTGATCTTTCCTCATTCATCTCATGGAACCACATAATCTTGATCCTGATCTGACTAAGAGCCTGCATTGTGCTTAATAAATTCATTCCACATATTCCAGTAGAATCTGGACAGCTAACAGCCACTTACCAATGCTTTATTCTACGTTTAGGCCAGTATGTCTTCATACCATCTACACAGTCAGCTATATCATCTTTCCAGAAGTAGCATTGAGTGCAGAACACTCAGAACTAAAATAATTGCATAAAGATGTAATAAAACCCCTTGATTCATAAAGAAAATTTCTGTACCACTTAGAGCAGGTACATTAGTGGTTTTTACATCTAGCCTCTTTTTTTAAAAAAATTTATTAACATTGAATTTTACATCATATTTCAAATGTCATGTTTAACCAGCAAGTATTCAAGAAGGGAATCGCTATACAATCACTGGCACATAAATTTTAGAATATAGTAAAAATTAACCTGAGTCTTTGTATGTCATAGATACAGATTAATCTATAATAAAACACATGTCTATAGAGTGTATAGTCTACCCTAGATTTTTATGTCTATGTAATTATGTTTATATCTCCAAAATTATGTCCAGAACTTTGGGTATCATGTATTCAATCATCGCTCTACTACTGTTTGAAACTAATATCCATATATTAAGGATACCATGTACCTTTTGTTCCTTGGTCTTGACTTATCTCACGCAACAGGATTCACTCTAATTTCATCCACTACCCCAAAAATGCCATTATTATTTTTTTCTGTGCAGATCTTCTTTTTATGTATTTATTTTTATTGTAATTTATAGAAGGGTTACATTATATTCACCAGATAGAAGGTGCATTACTTCTCAAACTTTGATACCCCATGTAATGATATGGTCCACATTTCCCTTCCCCTACCCCCACTCATGTTCATTTCCCCCCTTCCCTATCCAATTTCAAATAACCAATTAGGCACATATGAAATATATCAGAAAACAAGGTGAAATATTGTAACAATATGATATAACCAAGGGATAGCAAAAGAGATAAGAGATCACATAGTTCATTAAGGACAACAATCACTCATTATATGAGTTTTGTTTCATTATCTTGGATGTCCTTACATTTAGTGTCATACTATTTGTCACGATGTCTCTAGATTTTGTTCTATTGTAAATCTCTGGTAGCAGAGCCCAAGGTTTCTACTGAATGTGACAAATGAGGGAGACTCTTGGGCCTATGTTCCTTTGAGTTTGGCTTACTTCACTTAATATGATTTTTTTCCTTTCATCCACTTCCCCGAGAATGCCATTATTTTTTTTCTTTTTTGTTGTAATTAGTAAAACGGTTACATGATATTTGCCAGATAGAAGGTGCGTTAATTCACATGCATTGATACCCTTTCACATGTCTTGGTACCCGTTTCCCTCCCCCCACACCCCCCACCCGTCTTGGTTTTCCCCCCTTCCCTATCAAATTTCAAATATCCAAATACAAATAAATTCAATATATTAGATAACAAAGTGAGATACTATACCAATATGAGATAACTAGGGACAGCAAAGGAGATGAGAGACAACATAGTACATTAAGGACAACAATCATTCATTATATGGCTTTTGTTTCACTATCCTGGAGGTCCTTTTAATTAGCTTCACATTATGTCCTTATGTATCAAGATTTTGCTCTATTGCAAATCTCTGCTAGTAGAGCCCAAGCTTTCTACTGATTATGACGAATGAGGGAAACCATTGAGCCTAAGTTCCTTTGAGTGTGGCTTACTTCACTTAATATAATTTTTTCTAAGTCTTTCCATTTCCTAACAAATGGGGCGATGTCATTCTTTCTGACAGCAGCATAGAATTCCATTGTATACAAATACCACAACTTGTTGATCCACTCATCAACTGAGGGACATCTAGGTTGGTTCCATATCTTTGCTATGGTGAATAGTACTGCAATGAACATTGTTGTGCTAGTGGGTTTAGTATGACCTTGTTTCTGGATGGTTGGGTAAATGCCAAGTAGTGGAATTGCTGGGTCATAGGGGAGTTCTATGTTTAGCCTTTTGAGGCACTGCCACACTGCTTTCCAAAGTGGTTGGACGAGTTTGCACTCCCACCAAAAGTGTAGTAGTGATCCCTCCTGGCCACATCCCCTCCAGCATCTGTTGTCATTCGTTTTCCTGATCCTGGCCATTGTAGCTGGAGTGAGGTGGAATCTTAGAGTTGTTTTGATTTGCATTTCTTTTATGACCAGAGATGTTGAGCATTTCTTCATGTGTCTATAGGCCATTTTTGTTTCTTCTTCAGAGAAGACTCTCTTTAAGTCTTTGGCCCATTTTTTAATGGGATGCGTGTTACTTTGGAGGTTAATTTTGGAGTGATTCAATTTTTTGAGTTGTTGATATATTTTAGACATGAGGCCTTTTCCGTTGTTTGGTTGGTGAATGTCTTCTCCCACTCTGTAGGCTTCCTGGTTACTTTACTAGCTATGTCCTTTGCCATACAAAAGCTCTGCAGTTTAATGCAGTCCCACTTATCCAGCCTTTCTCTGATTCGTTGTGATTCTTGGTCCTTATTAAGAAAGTTTCGACCTGTGCCAAGGAGGCCTAGTGTATCTCCTATTCCTTCCTGTAGAGTTTTCAGTGTGTCAGCTTTTACCTCCAGGTCTTTGATCCATTTGGAGTTAATTCTAGTGCAAGGTGACAATGAAGGATCCAGCTTTAGTTTTCTGCAGGCGCTTAACCAGTTCTGCCAGCACAACTCGTTGAAGAGGCTGTCTTTCTTCCATTCTATTTTTTTGGCTCCCTTGTCAAAGATTAGGTGGCCATATGTCTGTGGTTTAATATCTGGGTCCTCAGTTCTATTCCACTGGTCTTCAGGCCTGTTCCTGTGCCAGTACCAAGCTGTTTTGAGGATTATAGTTCTGTAATAGAGTCTAAAGTTTGGAATTGAAATTCCTCCAGCGCTGTTCTTTCTGCTAAGAAGTGTGTTTGCTATACGGGGTCTTTTATTATTCCATATGAAATTTTGGATTGCCTCTTCTATTTCTTTAAAGAATGACATTGGTATGTTGATGGGTATTGCATTGAATTTTTAGATAGCTCTTGGCAAGATTGTCATTTTCACAATGTTGATTCTTCCAATCCAGGAGCATGGGAGGTTTTTCCATTTCCTTAGTTCTGCTTTAATTTCCTTTTTTAGGGTTTTGAAGTTTACGTCAAAAACGTCCTTTACATTCTTAGTTAAGCTACTTCCTAGGTACTTTATTTTCTTTGAGGCTATTGTGAAAGGAGTTCTTTCCTGATTATTGCCTCGTTCCTCTCACTGTTGGCATAAAGGAAGGCAATTGATTTTTGAGGGTTGATTTTATAGCCTGCCACTCTTCCAAAGCTTTGGATCAGTTCAAGGAGCTTGGGAGTAGAGTCTATAGGATTCTTTAAATACAGAATCATGTCATCTGCAAAGAGGGATAGTTTTATTTCCTCTTTCCCTACTTGGATCCCCTTTATGCTTGCTTCTTGCCTTATTGCACTGCCTAGGAATTCTAGTACTATGTTAAAGAGTAGTAGGGAGAGTGGGCATCCTTGTCTCGTTCCTGATTTTAGAGGGAATGGCTTTAGATTTTCACCATTAAGTGTAATACTAGCAGTAGGTTTCTCATACACAGCCTTTATTACATTGAGGAATGTTCCATGGATTCCTAGTTTCTCCAGAGCTTTTAACATGAAGGGGTTTTGGATCTTGTCAAATGCCTTTTCCGCGTCTATTGAGACACTCATGTGATTTTTGTCTTTGCTCCTGTTGATGTGTTGAATTATATTAATTGATTTGCGTATGTTGAACCAGCTTTGCCTCCCTGTGATGAATCCAGTTTGATCATAGTGTATAATTTCTTTGATGAGTTGTTGTAGACGGTTGACCAGTATTTTGTTGAGAAGTTTTGCATTGATGTTCATCAAAGATATAGGTCTATAGTTCTCTTTCTTTGTTGAATCTCTGTCTGGTTTGGGGATGAGGGTTATACTGGCTTCATAGAATGAGTTTGGTAAGCAACCTTCATTTTCAATTTCGTTGAAGAGTTTGAGGAGTATTGGTGTGAGCTCTGCTTTGAAGACCTTATTGAATTCAGCTGTGAATCCATCTGGCCCTGGGCTTTTCTTAGGTGGAAGTTCTCTAATTGCCATTTCTATTTCAGAGCTTGAAATAGGCCTGTTGAGTTGGCTTAGTTCTTCCTGGTTCAGTGTGGGTATGTTAATATTGTCTAGGAATTCATCCATTTCATTTAGGTTCTCAAATTTGTTGGCAGAAAGGTTTGAAAAGTATTCCCTCATGATATTCTGGATCTTGGTAATTTCTGTCGTGATATTCCCATTTTCATCTGCGATTTTGTTTATTTCGATATGCTCTCTTCTTTTTTTGGTAAGATTTGCTAAGGGCTTGTCAATTTTGTTAATTCTTTCAAAGAACCAACTCCTTGTTTTGTTGATTCTTTCTATAGTTTTTTTTGGATTCCAAATCTTTTAATTCTGCTTTGATTTTAATTGTATGCTTTCTTCTACTGGGATTAGGGTTGGTTTGTTGCTCTTTTTCCAGGAGCTTAAGGTGGGACATTAACTTGTTGGTTTGCAATTTTTCCAACTTGTTGTTGTAGGCACTCAGCGCTATAAATTTTCCTCTGAGTACTGCCTTTGCTGTGTCCTAAAGGAGTTGGTATTTTGTGTGCTCCTTACTGTTAAATTTCATAAAGTGTTGGATTTCTGTTCTGATCTCTTCAATGACCCATTGGTGGTTCAACAATGTGTTGTTCAGTCTCCATGAGTTACAGGATTTTCGTTGGTGGAGGTGTGTGTTCAGTTCAAGTTTGATGCCTTTGTGGTCTGAGAGTGTGCATGGAATAATTTCTGTGTTTCTGAATCTGTCCAGGTTTGTTTTATGGCCTAAGATGTGATCTATTTTGGAAAATGTTCCATGTGCTGCTGAGAAAAACGTATATTGTGTTGTTGCTGGGTGGAATATTCTGCAGATGTCTGTTAGATTTAGTTGGTCTATATAGCTGTTCAGTTCTAAGGTTTCTCTGTTGAGTTTTTGCCTTCTGGATCTGTCCATAGGTGAGAGTGGTGTGTTAAAGTCACCGACAATCACTGTATTTTGACCTCTGTATGGTTTCAGTGTAAGTAAAGTTTGCTTGATGAAGTTTGGAGCTCTGGGATTGGGTGTGTCTTTTCTTACTAATTTTGGTTTGAAGTCTATTTTATCTGATATGAGGATGGCAACTCCAGCCTGTTTATGGGGGCCGTTAACTTGATAGAGTTTATTCCAACCTCTCACTTTCAAAAGAAGCTTGTTTTTTTGGGTAAGATGTGTCTCTTGAAGACAGCAGAACGATGGCTCTTGCTTTTTGATCCAACTAGACAGCCTATGCCGTTTAATTGGAGAGTTGAGTCCATTGATATTGAGAGTTAGGATTGAGAGATATTTATTAGGTCCTACCATTTTTAAAAGCTTTTATTTGGGCCTGTGTCTTGACAGTTCTTGTGGTCCTTAGGTGGTATGCTGTTTAGGTGCCATTTCTTTCCCTATATTGCCTTTATTTTGGTTTTCTTTGTATAGAACATCTTGCAGAATTCTCTGTAGTGTTGGTTTTGTTGCGACATATTGTTGCAGCTTTTCCCTGGAATGGAATGTTTTTATTGTTCCCTCAGTTATGAATGAGAGCTTAGCTGGGTACAGTATTCTTGGTTGGTAGTTGTTTGACTTAAGGGCATGACATATATGCTTCCAGTCACTTCATGCTTGCATGGTCTCTGCTGAGTAATCTGGGGTGATTCTGATTGGTTTTCTTTTATAGGTTACTGAACCCTTTTCCCTGGCTGCCTTTAGGATCCTTTTTTTGGTTTCTACTGATCCAGTTTGGATTACGATGTGGCGGTGAGATGTTCTTTTCTGGTCAGGTCTGTTTGGGGTTCTAAAAGCTTCTTGTATCTGGATGGGTCTGCTCTTCTGGATATTTGGGAAATTCTCTGAGATGATTCCCTGAAGTATATTTCCAGTACCATTGACCTCTTTCTCTAGACCCTCCTCAATACCAATTAGCCTTAAATTAGGCTTCCTAATTGTATCTTGGACCTCCTGAAGCGGTCTCTCATATTTCCTAGATTTGGATTGAGTCATTTTCTGTTCTTTCTCTATAATAACTAAATTATCTTCAGCCCCAGAAATTCTCTCCTCTGCATTGTCTAACCTGCTATCAAAGCTATCTACTTTATTTTTCATCTCCGTTGCTACTAATTGCTGATTTTTGATGCCTTGCATCTCTTCTTTTAGATCATGTATGGATTTCTTTAGCTCCTTGATTTCCATTTGAGTTGTTAGCTCAGTAGCTTTATTTTCTTTGAACATTTGCTGGAGTTCGGTCACCTTTTTATTTGTGGATTCTATGAATTCATCCATCTTTCTTTGAACAGCCTTTATTATGGCTTCCTTTATGGCTTCTTCTTTTTCACTTATCACCTTGTTTATGGTTTCCTCTTGTTCAGCTATGGCTTCCTCCCTTCTCTCTTTCTTTATATTTTCACATTTTTCATTAATGATGTTTATCAATTGCATTTGTACAGCACTTGGAAGACTCTCCTGTAGACTTGCCAGTGACTGTTCCATTGGCTGTTTACATTGGGTGGGGGAGGTGGGAGGTGTTGTTTCTTGATTTGACATTTTTCTTGAGTTTCTTCTTCTGCCCATTTGAAAATCGGGGCAAGATTAATACTAAACACGATTATAGTTTTTCAGATATAACCAACCTAGACCTCTATAGCTGGCAGACTGTAGATGTTCACGAGTTTTGATTGGTGTTATCACTCTTTCTTTTCGTGCAGTTATCGACTAGTCTAATTTTTCACTGATAAGCAATTTATATTCAAAACAATAAGCCTCTCAATCCAATCTCTATTGTCTTTAAGTCCCTCTGAGCCTAGAGGATAATTAAACACCTAGATATACAATGTTGCTCAACAGCCATCAAGTGTAGATCCATGCAGTATAAGGGTTGAAAGACGAGCAGAGGTCCAGATATAGAAAAATAGAATGAGAGAGGTCAGGGGGTAAGTACGTAGAGTATTTGGAAAGTATTAGAATAAAACTTATGTGTTGCTGTGCGACTAGCTCTTAGCCCAACCAGTGGCCTCACTGTGGACCATGGAATGGATCTGCAAGCTTCTGTCTGAGCGTGATTGGTGGACGTTTTCCTGTGCTGCTTCCAGGGGCGGCCCCAAGCCAAGGGTCTGGGGATGGAGAGTTTCAGGACCTCTCAGCAGGACCAGCAGGAGGCCCCTCTGTTCCCAGGGGCGTGGCCCAGCTGGGGGCGTGGGCTCCAAGGGCGGAGCCGTGCCTTTCTTGTTCTCAGAAGGGGAGCTTGGCTGCTGGTCAGCCCTTCAGATCCCTGCTGTGTTTCCACTGCTTTGTCAGAGTCTGTGACTGTGGGGGCGGCCCTCGGTGGTGTCTTGCTCAGGGTTTCCAGCTGGAGGATGCCCTGCTCGAGAATTGAGGGGGGGCAGATACTGGCTCCTATTTACCCGCACCCCCTACCCACTTTTGTAAGGCAGGGTCTCAAAGCCCTCCACTCTCCAGATCCAGTGGCCTGGGTGAGGAGCCTGGTGAGTGGGTGAGAGCTGGGACAGCTCCGCCTCCCCTGGTGGGGTGCTGAGTCTTAGGGTCCGCCCACTTGTCAGTCTCCAGTCAGAGGGCTGGGGGTTGAGCCCGTTGGGCGGGTGTGATTTGGGACTTCCCTGCCTCCCTTGATGGGGTGCTGGGTCTTATGGGTAGCCCGCCTGTCAATCTCCAGTCAATGGCCTGAGGGAGGGGGCTGTTGAGGGGAGGGACAGGATTCTAAATTCCTTGCCCCCCTGCTCCCTCCAGTCTTTCTCGGGGCGGGGTTTTGGGGTCTGAGTTAAGTTCTATTGCTTGGCACCCGCTCAGCTTTCCCGATGTGTTTGGGGACGCGCTGTATTACTCACACCTCTGCATCTGTCTGCGGGTGTTTCACGGTGGTGGGGAGTCTTTCACTCCCCTTGGGTCTCCGCCGCCGCCTGTGTTCTCCCTCTGGGTCCCGCTGCTTGCTGTCTGGTTCCCGTCTGGGTCCCGATGCTTTGCTGTCTGGTTCCACGTCTGGGTTCCGCTGCTTCCGCCGTTCGCGGGCCTGGTTCTGTGCTGGTTTCTGCAGCCCTTGGGTTCCCAGCCTGGTGCCCTCCACTGCCGCAGCTTTTCGTGGATTAGACCCGTGCCCACCCCTGCTTTCCCCGCGTGGAGCCCATGCCAGCCCAAGCCGCTTTTCGCAGCTTGGTCTGGTGCTGCTTTTCGCGGCTTTGGGCAAGACGTGGGGAGGGGTCCTCGTGTTCCGAATTCTTTGAGAAAGTTGGATGTGAGCTTTTTCTGGATTTCTTTTCCGGTTTGAGTCCTTCTCCGTTGCTTTTTGAGTTTGTTGTCGTGGATTTCTTTAGAAAGCTGGCTCGGGGGACTCACTGGTTATCTCTTTTTGTCAGAGAAAGCTAAGCAGCGTCCCTATTGTCTCCGAATGCCATTATTTTATCTTATCAGTTGGCTATGTATCATTCCATTGTGTGTGTGTGTGTGTGTGTGTGTGTGTGTGTGTGTGTATCACATTTTTTGTAGTAGGGCATCTGGTTGTTTCCATCATCCAGCCTCATTTTCTTCAGATATTTTTATAGTCTCTTTTTTATTTTCAGGGTAATGTATAGAGGGCTTACGATTACATTTACAGGTAGTGGACTGCATTTCATAGATTTTGTTGTTGTTGTTTGCGGTGCTAGAACTCTGTGCCTTGGCTGTTCCTCAGATCTTCAGTTCAATGCCAGTGCTCTACTACTTTTGATTTGGCCATTCCTGGGCTTGAACTCAGGGACTGAGCACTGTCCTTATATTTTCTCAAGGCTAGGGCTCTACCACTTCAGCCTCAGCACCACTTCCAGCATTTTTCTATGTATGTGGTGTTGAGGAATTGAACCCAGGTCTTCGTGCATGGTAGGCAAACACTCTACCACTAGGCCAAACTCCCAGTCCAAAATTATTCATCATTACTATTAGCTATCTTCTTTTTTTTATTATTGATTCATCATGGTGCTTGGACTTTGGGCCTGGACACTTTCCCTGAGCTCTTCAGCTCAAGGATAGCGCTCTTCCTTTACAGCTCCACTTTTGGTTTCTGGTAGTTAATTGGTGATGTAAGTCTCACAAACATATGTGTCCAGGCTGGCTTTGGGCTTTGAACCAAGATCCTCCAATCTCAGCCTCCATAGTAGCTAGAATTACACGCTTCAGCCAGCAGTGCCTGACTGTTTGATGTCTCTGTCTCTGTCTCTCTGTCTCTGTCTGTCTCTGTCTGTCTGCCTGTCTCTCTCTGTCTCTCTCTGTATCTCTCTCTCTCTCTCTCTCTGTCTCTCTCTCTCTCTCTCTCCCTCTCTCTCTCTCTCTTTGGTTGTAAGACTTTAATTGTGCACCTGGGCAGTGTCCCTGGGCTCTTCATCTCAAGGCTACAACCTTAAACACCTTGAGCCACAGTGTCACTTCTGGTTTTCTGGTGCTTAAGTGGAAGTATCAGTTTCATGGACTTTAGTGTCTGGCCTGACTTTGAACTGTGATTCTCAGAACACAACCTTCTGAGATCATTTCCAGCTTTTTTTTTGGTGTAAGTGGTACAGAGTAATTGAACACAGGGCTTTGTGCATACTAGGCAAGCAAACTACCACTAGTGTGCAATCCAGCCTTAGATAAGGGCTTTCTTTTTCTTTTTCTTTTTTTCACTCATGGGGCTTGAACTCTGGGCCTGGATGTTTACTTTAAGCTCTTCAGCTCAAGGCAAGAGCTCTACCACTTGAGGCATATTGTCATGTTGAATTTTCTGGATTATTTGGAAATAAGATTCTCACAGATTTTTATTCCTGGGCCGTCTTTGAACCTCAATTCTCCTGGGTAGCTAGGATTACCAGGGTGAGCCACCAGTCACGGGCATTAAATTATTATTTTTTGCATGTCCTATGGCTTCAACTCATGGCCAGAGCACTGTCCTAGGGCTTGCTCAAGGATAGCACTTTACTTCAGCCAGCCAACTCCCGGTCAAAATAGGCCACTCTTGAAGCTAGAATTACAGACATCTGCCATAATACTGGCATGTCGTTATCTAAGTATATAATTTTTCTTCTATTTTTGATGGCTTTTCCTTAGTGGACATATTTCCTACATATTTTATGGAAAACTTCCTTCCCACTGGGGCCATAAGTTAATCCTAGTTGAAGAGTTCTTGCCGAGCATGAATGAAGACCCAAGTTCAATTCCTCAGCACAACATAGATAAAAAAAAGATAAAAGTGGTGCTGTGGCACATGTGATAGAGATTGCGCCTTAAGAATAAACAAAAACAAAAACAAGGATCGTGCTCAGGTCCTGAGTCTAAGCCCAGTACTGGCAAAAAAAAATTCTCCCCAAAGTAGACATTTAAACTTATTGTACTTTTCAAAAAAATTGTTGTCAAGTTGATATACAAAGGATTGCTGTTACATATGTAATGAGTACATTTCTTGTAAACACTGTTACCCCCTCCCCCCCTTTTCTCTTTCCCTTCCCCCCAAGTCATAAATTTCATTTACAACTAATATATATGTATTTTCATTCATAGTTTAAAATGTGTTCAAATTAATCATGTAGGTTGATATATTTATCAAAATGGATTACTTGAACTCTAAAATAAACATTCTAGGTAATTTTTCTCATAAAATTGTAGTAATGCTATAAAACTAATAAAAAAGGAATTTTAGTTATTAATTTCTTATGTTTTACCTTTAACATTATTACACAAAGCATGCTGTCTATGGTATTAATACAGACAGCATGAAATATGATTATGTCAAAAAATTAAATAATTCAAAATAGTAAGGTTGGGGGCCAGTAGTTTGGCTTGGTGGCACACACCCTGGACTGACAAAAAAGAAGTAGGGTTAGATAAAACAGATTTATTTCCAAATGTGTGGAAAATGGTATGATTATTTGTTTGGCTAGTCCTGGGGCTTGAACTGAGGGACCAGGAACTGTCCTTGGCCACATTTGTTCAAGGGTGGCACTCTGACACCTGAGCCACAGTGCCCCATCTGCTTTTTCTGTGTATGCAGTGCCGAGGAGTTGAATCAAGGTCTTCTTGTATACTAGGAGAGCACTCTACAACTAGGCCACATTCAAAGCCAAAGTAGATTTTAGTTTTCTTAAATATTTGTACAAAGCACAATGGATATATAAATAGACTTGAACTCACAGAACATGGTCCCACATAATATTACAGTTACTCTGGCACTTCTCCCGATTGACAAAACACATTTCCAGGCATCTGCTCTGTCCTTAAGCTTTGGTAGCTGACTTGTCTTTCCATGGAGGCCTGGCCTGGATTCCTGGTGATTCCATACATTTCATAGTTCCCTGTATATCCAGTAAGGTTGTCTTGTATGGGACCAGACCTGTCTGGTTTTTGGCCCACCCTGGACCTATGTGTCTGAGGTCTCACATTCTAAGTGGAAAGTAAAACACAGTATAATAAGGACTGAAGAACTGCACACCATAATATTAACAATGAGAGTTTAACAGTTAGCAAAGTAAACACAATGAATACTTGACAAGAATCATGAGAGCAAGATAAAGAGATGTCTTTTTAGGAAGGGGACAGGGAAGCTCTAAATCCAGACTGGCCTCCAAGTTGCCTTCAGACAGTAATTCTACTTCAGAGTCCTCAGAAGGGTCTCCTTCCTCATGAGAAACAGAATGTCCTTCCTGAGTTAAGAGGGGGATGGATTCTGGTTTGTCGAATGAAGATTGAGTCTCTTTTAGTGAGATTGATGGGTCTGGATATTCTGTGGGATGGATTCATTTTCCTCCAATGAATCCAGTATTGAGAGTACACTAGCTGCTTCCCATGGGGACATTTTCCATGAGCCCAGCGTGTGCCCCTTCAGCTTGCACAATAAGTGGAGTGTTACTCTGACTCAGATGGACTGACTCTGGGTGGAGTGTGAAAGGAAACAGAAGGAAATCTGGCTGCTCTTTTTCTTCCTCCATAGTATCTGCAGGTTCACCTGTGTCACACATGGGGTTCAGAGCAAAAGGTATATCCACAGGACTCTAAACCTATTTGGTAATTTCTACAGAAGGCCCATGCTTTCTGGAGAGCAGTGATGATTCACTGTCTCCATCAGTCACCAGCTCCATTGGTGGGTTTTTCATCCGGAGTTCAGGATAAGCTCTTCCACGATGACCCAAACCTAAGAATGGAAATAGGTACAGAGTGGACTCTGCAAGTTGAAGTGTCACTCAACTTCCATGAGGATCTAATGGAGGAACCTGTAGAACTGGAGTTTGGACTGAACTCTGAGGAGGTGTAGGGTCTTTCTAATGAGTGCTTATTCCCGAGTCCTTTCAGAGGACAGACATTACCTGGCTGACACCACCCATAAAGGGCATTTTGCCAAGCTCTGTAGAAGTAAGGGCCAACCAATATCTAGACCACATGGGCTTCCTACTCACAGGCTCTGAGGGACCTACACCAGGACTTCTACTTTTTCTTGGACTTACTGGTCGCACATTCCTCCAGCTGGTCAAAAACATTGTGTTTAGAAGAGCAGGTCCAAAGCCGGCATGTGGAGCCTCATATAAAGCTTGAGTTGTGTCAGGGTGTGGCAGTTCTTGAACTCGTAGAAATCACTGGGGTAGAAGTCCATTCACATCGTATAGATGGAACACATGATGCTGTGGGCACATTCGGTACAAGGAAAGTGAGAGCCTTCTCTCTCCATCCTGAGCCTTCTACCAAAGCCCCTTTCTTGCAGGACTCTAATGCTGTGGCTGTCCTGCAGAGATGTGCACTTATGTGCTGGGAGGGGGGTAAGAGACACTCAAGAACAGGATGACTTTTACACCCCACTTCCAGGAGCTTCTGAGAGAGGCCTCTATGCATCTGTCCAAAGTAAACGCACCTTAAATTAACTAAGTAAATGCTCTAAATAAATCAATAAGTGAATGCTCTAAATAAAGAACTAAATGCTCATTCCTCTAATCTTAGCCACCCAGCAGGCTGAGCTCTGAAGATCACAGTGGAAAGCCAGTCTAGTCAGTAAAAGTCTAAAGGCACTTGTCTTCAATTAGGCAGCAAAAAGCCAGAACTTGACCTATGACTCAAATGGTACAGTGCTAATTTTTGAACAACAAAGGGATGGCATTTAGACCTGGGTTCAGGTTCAAGTGGCAGCACTGGACCACACACCAAAATGTAAATGCTTTCAGGTTCTAACACGCAAAGCTATCACAATCCCTCCCTGATGGCTCAAAAGTGATTCAGCCCCCAGCTTTTCCTCTGACTCCAGTATTTCACAGGCCTCCGCCATTAGTACTGACACCTCATTTCTTACTGGGAAATGGGATTTCCTAGGATGTCACCTAGGTGAGGGCTGCAGTTGGGAGCCACTTACTCATGCCTGAAATCCAACTTCTCAGTAAGCACACTGTTGAGACTCCAGTAGCTTGTGAGGGAAATGAAATGGCATGGTGTCCCAGTCATAATAAAGTAGTTTGTGCACTTGTATCATGCTTAGCTCCCCTGTGAACACCCCAGTGAACCAAACAGGCTCAGAGAGGAGCCAAGTATTCCAAGACTTGGCCAGGAGGGGTGAGCAAACCTGGGTTTGGAGGGGGAACACTCACTTTTTCAAGAGAATTTCCAGCAACTACTACATTGTCCTCCCATATTTGAAATTGTGCAGGAAGTTTCCCACTTAAAAGAGTTCACCTTTCTGGTAGGCAGGGATCAGCTTTGTCAGCAGCATCTCCAACAGGCCTTCCTCCAGGATCCATATGTTACGAGGCTCATTCAGAGTCTGAGCTGACTTACCATCACACTATGTTGGCAAAACAGTGGATATTTCAAACGTAGGAATGGGACCACACTTCACACTGAGGAATTGGAATACAGTAGACTGGAAATGACACACTCTAATCTCAGTATAGTCACTTGAAAGCACACAAGAAGGTTGTAGTGTGTGGGCAGGATGATGGGTTCAAATAGGTTTCCTCTCAATATACCTCATCTGAGTTGCCCTGGAGTTTCCTGGCTTTCTTCCTAGAGAAATGCCTGATATACTGGAATTTTGGCTTTGCACTGATCCAGGATCTACTTCTTCAAGTGAGACATCCATATCTCTCATGCCTGAGATCCGAGCCTCCTGACCTTTGGCAACAGCACAGCAACATCTTTCTGGTTCCTGAGCCACAGGCCAAGGGAGCTGGCTTGAGCTTGTTGTCACATACAGTGGCTTGGTTACCAGGGATCCATATTCTGTTCCATTGTGAGGGAGGTAAGGTCACCTTTCAAGGCCCAATGACCAAACCTCCTTGCTCACAGAAGACCTCACCAAAGACATACTGGAGGCTGAATCTCCCTTCCCACCTCACATATGGATGTAGTAAACAGCACACCTTTTTGTTCAAATCCCAAGTCACTAACTAGGCGTAAGTGCTAGCCTGGTCTCAGGCTCAAGGAGCCTTTCTTAGGTAAGATCCAAACTTAACTGTCACTATTCCCCTTACCCTTCACAAGACATTTTGCTTCACAGTGCCTTCTCAGCTTGCATTTTGCCTCTTGCACATTTTATTTTGCTAGTCCTGGGACTTGACCTCAGAGCCTGACCATTGTTCTTAGGCTTTCTTTAGGCTATAGCTGTCCCCCCAAGCCACAGCACCACTTCCAGCGTTTTCTATGTATATGGTACTGCAGAATCAAACCGGAGTCTTTTTGTGTGGTAGCCAAGCACTCTACAAATAGATGAAACACCCAGGCCATCTTGCACATATTTTTCACTTCAATCTACTAGGACGTTGTTAGGTTTCTGTATCCTAATCTATTTTTCTTCCTGATGAATATCTGTGCTGTCATCTGTAAAAATGCAAGTGGGAAAATCACAGAAGCATTGGTGACATAAAAAAGTCTTACAGACATAGATAAGTGTTCATTCTTTGTAGGAGAAAGGATATTTTGATATGATGATGACTATTTATAAATACTTTATCAGGGTTTAGAATTTGGCCCAGTGGTAGAGTGCTTGCCTAGCATCCATGAAGATCTAGGTTTGAGTCCTTAATATCACACAGATATAAAAATCCATATGGCAATGTGGCTCAAGTGGCAGAGGGCTAGACTTGGGAAAAGCCAAGAGCAGTGCTCAGGCCCTGAGTTCAAGCCCCAGGAATGGCAGAAAAAACAAAAGAAAAGAAAAGAAAAGAAATGTGCTTTTTACAAGTTATTGACTCACAGCATTTGGCTCTGAATTCTTCGCTTCTTCATCTTGTGACTTATCCCTTTCCCTCAATGTAGACAAGAAAAACAGATTTTATTACTTGCTATCTTGTTGTCCAATCTTTGGATATTAATTCAAAATACAATATTGCCTGAGATATTGTGTGTGTGCATGTGTGTGTGTATCTGCCAATGTGTGCATGCACACATGTGTACAGGGTTTAGGGCTTACTCATAGGGCCTGTGTAATAACCCTCAGCATCTTTTCCTCAAAGGTATTGGTCTTTCACTTCTAGCTTATTATACCTAATTGGAGTTGAGAGATTCACTCAATTTCTTGCCCTGTGCATTGGAACCCAGTGCTGGGTTCTCATATTGTTAATTGTAGCTATAGAGAAGGCTGAGGTCTGGGGATGCTCGTTAGAATCCAGCCCCTGAGAGAAAGTCACTGATAGAAATCTTTATCTTCAGTTAAGCACGAATAAATAAGGCAAAATTGGAACTGTGGTTCAGTTCCTCTTGTACCAGCCATGAGAAAATTAGTAATTGGCAGCACCTGGTCCCTGAGAGAAATCCTTAGCACTGGTTCAAAAAAAGAAAGAAAATAATGAAAAAAATTAAAACTTGCTGAGGAATCCATAAGGATAAACATGCCTGTGAATAATCTTGTCATTTCAGATTCCCTCAAGAGCTTATGTCTCTCTATATTTTATCAAGTTTTTTTAAAGATATTTACATATTTTCTATCCTTCTTAAACAGAGATAGCCATCCACAAAACACAAACACAAACTCTCACACAGTATACCACCCACCCATAAGTGTCTGGCTATGTATCTATGTATAGTCATATGTATTGATCTGTCTCTCTATACTAATATATAAATACATAAACATATGTATTTAGACAAACAGGAAACATAGGTCTCAGGCATTTCCAGATTTTGTGCAAGTCTTCTGAGTGCAACTTCCATTGTATTGTTTGTCAAGATAGAGTCCCTCTAACTTTTGGCCAGCTTCTTGTCCTTTGATACTTTTTTCTGCCAGTCCTGGGTTTTGAACGCTAGGCCTGGATGCTGTCACTGAGCTTGAGCTTCTTGCATTCAGTAGTTTATTGCAGATAAGAGTCTCATGGAGTTTCTGTCCTGGGCTGGCTTTGAATGTTGATCCTCAGATCTCAAACTCCTGAGTAGCTAGGATGACAGTCTTGAGCTACCAGTACCTGGTTCCTTTGCCTCTTTTACCCTTTTTTTTGGCCCCACCACAGCCATGGTATCTACCTTCCTATGTTCTCTCCACCTGCCCCCAGACAGGGGTCTGACAGATGCTTTCCACCCACTTATTCATGTCCTCCTCTGTATTGGCTGACAGCTAAGACATGCACTCACTTGTCTGCATGCCAAACACAAAGCCATGTGATTGTTTCTCAGTCTGGAACATCCTATCATATTTATAGCACCACAGAGGGTCAGGTTGATGCTCCTCCAGGGCTTCTTAAATTGTTCTCATATTAATCCACAACATGTTTGTCATCACTAGTCCAGCTAATTCATGGCCTAAACCAGCATTCCCTACAAACTTAGATCCCAATACCATGAGGACACTCAAGGGTGCATTAGGAGTGTGACCTGCAGGTGGATGTGAGCCTGTCTAACTTGGAGGGGATTTCTCCACCACAGGAAATGGAATACAAATTTAGAATCTGCTTTCATGAGGTGACAATCTCTGGCAGATGTTCTTATCAAATGTGGCACTGCCTACTTCCAGCTTAAAACATGGGTTGATGACCCAGCATAACAGAGAATGTATTCACCCAGGCCCAACACATAGGCTGGGACCCTGAACTTTCAGGTAGCATTTGGCTTTGAAGGTCATGAGATCTTAGTCTACAAATGATGAGCCCCCTCCCGTGAGGCACAACAAACGGAGCCAAAGTGCAACCCAGTTAAGCACCAGATCAAGCTTCCCTTCTTCAGTAGGGTATGGTTTGAAAACTGTGCATAGCTTCTGTTTGAAGCCAGTCCAGAAAGGAAAGTCCATGAAACTCTCATTTCCAGTTAACTGCCAAGAAAAAGCCAAAGGTAGAGATGAAGCTCAAGAGAGGTAGAGAGCCATCTGAAAAGAATGGTTACACCCTGCAACATCCTCATTATCTGATCTTGAAAACATCTCTGCGTGCATCCCAGCATGCAGCCAGCTTCTGGGGGTGACAGTGACCCCTGCGCCCATTGGCAATCTGCTCTGTCTCTGACATCTGTAATGTGAACCTCATTCTGTTGGGTTTGTGAAGCGGTGTCAACCCTGCAGAAGGAACCAACTTTGCCCTAACTCCCACTGTCCCCTGGGGCCCCTAGCATTCCCCCATCTGCACCCCTCCTGTGGCTTCTGATCCTAGGGAGCCCTCCTGCCCTGTCCAACACTCACATGAAGTGCATATTTCTTCTCCTGGGCAACTTCTCCACAGAGAGTACATGACATGCCCACTCTCTAGGCACGGGGAGATCCTGCCAAAGTAGCAAATCAGTGATAAGGACATAAAGTGATGAATAGAATTGTAGATCCTGATGGTAGACAGTCTGCAAAATCTAAGGGAAAATGGAATTGGAGGGGACCAGGGATCAGGATGTGGGCATGGAACTTCCCTGCCAAGGGGGTGGGGGAAGTCACAGGCTTGGGGATGCACAGGATGATCCATGGGCCCTATGCAGCTACTGGGTCACCCCCCTCTGCATCTCAGCCTTTGGCTTTGAGCTCTGTGATCGTCAAGATGTGCACAGTCTGTACTCTGGCTGGCAGAAGAAAGGACCCTGGGAAGACAATTGTAGACCCTTTGTGAGTGTAGGAAGGGGTAGGCTGAGACCAAGCATAGCATTGGTCTCAAGCATAGAATTCCATAGGTTCCACACAGGATTTAGGTAACTAAGAATATTATTGCTCAGTACATCACAACATGAACTTACCAATGGGGCTCAGGCTCCAACATCAATATGAAGATGCATTCACTCACCTGTGATATTCTTGTCAGAGGAATTTCCTATCCAGAGTTCTGCGCAGTGCTCTAGCTTGTCAATTAATACAGGTTTGGGAACACAGGGCCCTGTAAATTAGAAACAGTAGAGAATTATTGCTTATGCTGGGTCATCATTGCTTTAAGTTCGCAGACATCCTACTCACAAGTTATCTATTAAATCTTTTTTGTCATTTCTCACTGGCTCCATGGTTGACTTTTCCCCAGCTCTGGATTCATTTTGTATGGCATAAACTTAGCTGTCTTGCTCAAGGCTAGAAAAATACCAGTTTGAGTCCCCGCTCCACTTACATGCATAGGTCTTCATGCATGCTAGGCAAGCACTCAACCACAAAGTCAAACTCTTGACACTCCACATACATTTTTGAGGGGTTACTTGGAGTTATAGAGTTTCATGGCAATTTTTATGCCCTTGCTGGCTTCAAATTAGAATTCTTAGATTTCTTCCTCCTGAATATTTTAAGATTACAGACATGAAACATTGCACCTAGTGCCAGGTTTCCATTATAAACTCACTGTTTAGTGATTTGTAGATCCTATTTCCAATAATGATATATATTCTATTCTGGATTGTTTATCCACTTACAATTACGGTGTAAGTTTGGAATGTCGTCTCCATTAGAGGAAACATAACTTAGAACTGTGGTCAAAGTATCCTGAAGGTATCCTGAAGAATGAGTATAAAATTAACTTAGGTTTTCTTTAAAAAGTAATGATACTTCTCAGGGCCTGGAATCTTTCATTTAAATAGTATTGAAAGTTTGATAATCATTCACGTATCTGTAAAATAACAAGGCACTTGGCCTTGCAAGTGAATTTGACTTTTGCTCACCTAAGGACACCAGGTTGCTGTAGGTCTCCAGCATTACATCTCTGTACAGGGTCCTCTGAGCATTGTCCAGATGCTGCCACTCCTCCCAGCTGAAATCCACAGCTGCATCATCAAATGACACCAGCTTCTGGAATGGCACATTTTCATCAAGTAATTAGCACTGAGTTATAAACACATCACGTCTGAAATTTTATTCTTTTTTGTTGGAATTTTATTCCTTTACTTAAATGTTTAGACTTACATGAAATATTGACCTGAAAAGCTTAGGGATGGTGCCTAGGCCCAGAGTTCAAGTCCCAAGACCCACAAAAAAATAAAAAGGCAAGCCAGGTGTTGGTGGCTCACGCCTGTCATCCTAGCGACTCAGGAGACTTAGATCTGAGGACCATGGCTCAAAGCCAGCCTGGCACAAAATTCCATGAGACTCCTTTCCAATTACCCACCATAAAATGTTTAATGGCTTGTGGCATATCATGGTAGAGCAATTGTGGTATCGACAAAAATAAGTCGGGGGAGTAGATTTAGGTTATAAATGGAATTATTCCATTGAAAAGGAACTACCTTATATGATGACATATGCTGGTGCTGTTAGAATATTGCAAAATCTTAGGGCATCAAGTAATAATATTGTGAAGTACACCCAGAATGTTAATGTTCTATGTCTGGCATAATAATCACTTGGGGAAGAAATTTTTTTTCTTTTTTTTTGGCTGGGGGATTTGTAAGGCTTGAACTCTGGGCCTGGGCACTGTTCCTGAGCTCTTCAACTCAAGGCTATCACCCTACCTATGAAGCCACAGTGCCATTTCCCATATTCTAGTGGTTAACTCTAGATGAGAGTCTCATAGACTTTCTAATGCCCAGGCTGGCTTTGAACCAAATCTTTAGATATCAGCCTGATATCTGAGTAGCTAGGATTACAGGTAGAAGTCACTGCACCTGGCAAGAAATTTCTTTCTTGCTGTTTTATACTACAAATTTACTGTATGTTTTACTTTTTCAAAAAGACTGAGGATGACCTTTGTTCTGTATATAATGGGAAGAGGGGTAGGGAGCTGTGAGCAGAAGAACTGAGGGGCAATACTCAGGGTAGGACAATAGCCTTAAACTAAAGAGCTCACGGCCCAAGATCCAAGCCCCATGACTTTCCCCACTACCCCACAAAAAAAGGGAAAAAAATTGGAGATTGGAGAGGATTTTCAAAAAAGAATATATAGAAATAATAGTTCAAAATGTAGAAAGAAGTTCAATATTAACAGTCATGAGAAAAATTAAAATTACAATGAAATCATTACTTTAAATATGTTGAATATATATAGTTTTAAACAAAAAGATCCACATACACACACACAAACACACACACACACACACGCATACAAAAAAAACAACTTTCAAAGTCTAACTATTACTGGGAAGGTAGTGAGAAGAAGTAGAACTTTGGAATAGTTCTGCAAGGAATACAAAACAATCAAAAATTGCGTGGAGAGTGCTAAAAAAGTACTAAATATAGAATTACATAGAAATATGGTCCAACAATTCTATTTCTAAATTTGTACCTAATAGAAGAGAAAGCAGAGACTAGAACAAATATGTGGAGAATCCATTCACAACTATTAATAATAATCAAAAGATAGAAATATGCAAAACAATGCATTGAAAAGGAATAGCATTTTACTATATATTACAGATGAATCTTGATTACAGTAAACTAAGAATACAGCAGTCATAAAGGAAGAGCTAGGGTATGTTTTCCCTTCGAGAGCTTCCAAGGATCAACAAACCCTTAGAGCCAAAAAGCACGGCGGTTCCAGAGAATGGAGTAGAGAGGAACAGGAGCTGAATGTTTAATGATTATACATGGAAGATGAAAATTGCTCTAGATGGGTAGAATGAAGAGAGAACTGTACCCTAAACAATGTTTATGTAGCCACACACGATGGGACACACCTATACTCCCTGATCTTGGGAAACTCAAGAAGGATTTCTAGCCATCCTAGATGCATGGAAAGATCTATCATAAAAACTAATGTGGAGGGGCTGGGAGTTTGGCATAGTTGTAGAGTGCTTGTATGAAGACGAAGGTTCAATTCCGCAGTACCACATACACAGAAAAAACCAGAAGTAGTGCTGTGGCTCAAGTAGAAGATCACTAGGCTTGAGGAAAGCTGAAGGACAGTGCTCAAACCGAGTTCCAGCCAAAGGGCTTGTTTAAAAATAAAACCAGAAAGCTGAGCATGATGGGGTAGTGGCTCACTTCTATAATCCTAGCTACTCAGGAGGCTGAGATCTGAGGATCAAGGTTGAAAGCCATCCTGGCACAAAAAGACCTGAGAATCTTATCTCCAATTTACCTTTAGAAAATGGGAAGTGGGGCTTGGCTCCAGGGTAAGGTGGTAGCCTGGAGCTGAAGAGCTCAGGGATAGTGCCCAGGCTGAATTCAAGGTCTATGACCCACCAAAAAAAAAAACAAAAAACAAAAAATAATATGGAAAAATTTGGATTCTGTGAATTTTATCAGGCATATAAATGTCTTTTTTGCTGTTGAAATAACAAATTGTTTGGAAACATTTTAAAAGTTTTTACCTAGAAATGTACACTACAAATGGAATTAATAACAAACACAAAATATGCAAAAGATGCAAATTATCACAATATGGGTATCCTGCTTCTGTATCTTTTCACTGACTCCTGTTCAAATGAGTCACATATTCTGAATCACTTCTCCCAGTCGATATATGCCACACATGTTAGCTTGTACTGAACATCTTGGGAAACCAAAGCAAATACTAAGCAATTGTGTGTTAGATTTTGTCAACAGTGATATTTCAAATATAAATCCCTACTCATTGCACTATTTAATATCAATGCCGGAATCTAACTTACACTGGCGGAATCTTCAATATTTTGAGAATCTTCAAAAGCGTGTGTAAATGTTTATTATCATTATGTCTTCCTGGAGGAAAGATCCCTTTAGTAGTATGTAGTAACCTTCTTTGTCTTTTCTTACTAATTTTAGTTTGAAGTCTATTGTATCTGATATGAGGATGGCAACTCCAGCCTGTTTATGGAGGCAGTTAGCTTGATAGAGTTTATTCCAACCTCTCACTTTCAAAAGATGATTGTTTTTGGGTAAGATGTGTCTCTTGAAGACAGCAGAACGATGGCTCTTGCTTTTTGATCCAACTAGACAGCCTATGCCGTTTAATTGGAGAGTTATGTCCATTGATATTGAGAGTTAGGATAGAGAGATATTTATTAGTTCCTACCATTTTTAAAAGCTTTTAGTAGGGCCTGTGTCTTGACAGTTCTTGTGGTCCTTAGATGGTATGCTGTTTAGGTGCCATTTCTTTCCCTATATTGCATTTATTTTGGTTTTCTATGTATAGAGCATCTTTGAGAATTCTCTGTAGTACTGGTTTTGTTTCGACATATTGTTGCAGCTTTTCCCTGGAATGGAATGTTTTTATTGTTCCCTCAGTTATGAATGAGAGCTTAGCTGGCTACAGTATTCTTGGTTGGTAGTTATTTGATTTAAGGGCATGACATATATGCTTCCAGTCACTTCGTGCTTGCATGGTCTCTGCTGAGAAATCTGGGGTTCTTCTGATTGGTTTGCCTTTATAGGTTACTGATCCCTTTTCCCTGGCTGCCTTTAGGATCTTTTCGTTCGTTTCTATTGATCCAGTTCGGATCACAATGTGGCGGTGGGATGTTCTTTTCTGGTCAGGTCTGTTTGGGGTTCTAAAAGCTTCTCGTATCTGGATGGGCCTGCCCTTCTGGATATTTGGGAATTTCTCTGAGATGATTCCCTGAAGTATATTTCCAATACTATTGACCTCTTTCTCCACGCCCTCCTCAATACCAACTATCCTTAAATTAGGCTTCCTAATTGTATGTTGGACCTCCTGAAGTGCTCTCTCATATTTCCTAGATTTGGATTGACTCATTTTCTGTTCTTTCTCTATAATAACTAAATTATCTTCAGCCCCGAGAAATTCTCTCCTCTGCATTGTCTAACCTGCTATCAAAGCTATCTACTTTATTTTTCATCTCCCTTGCTTCTAATTGCTCATTTTTGATGTCTTGCATCTCTTGTTTTAGATCATGTATGGATTTCTTTATCTCCTTGATTTCCTTTTGAGTGGTTAGCTTAGTAGCTTTATTTTCTTTGGACATTTGCTGGAGTTTGGTCACGTTTTTATTTGTGGATTCTATGAATTCATCCATCTTTCTTTGAAAAACCTTTATTATGGCCTCCTTTATGGCTTCTTCTTTTTCATTATCACCTTGTTTATGCTTTCCTCTTGTGCAGCTATGGCTTCCTCCATTATCTCTTTCTTTATATTTTCACATTTTCCATTAATGATGTTTATCAATTGCATTTGTGTAGCAATTGGAAGACTCTCCTCTAGGTTTGCCAGTGACTGTTCCATTGTCTGTTTACATTGGGTGGGGGATGTTGTTTCTTGATTTGACATTTTTCTTGAGTTTCTTGTTCTGCCCATTTGAAAATGGGAGCAAGATTACTACTAAATACAATTATAGTTTTTCAGATATAACCAACCTAGACCTCGGTAGCTGGCAGACACTAGATGTTCACAAGTTTTGATTGGTATTATCACTCTTTCTTTTTGTGCACTTACAGACCAGTCTTATACAACCACTGATAAGCGATTTCTACCCAAAACAATAAGCCTGTCAATCCAATCTCTATTGTCTTTAAGTCCCTCTGAGCCTAGAGAATAATTAACCACCTACATATACAATATTGCTCAACAGCCATCAAGTGTAGATCCGTGCAGTATAAGGGTTGAAAGACGAGCAGAGGTCCAGAGATAGAAAAAAAGAAAGAGAGAGGTCAGGGGAGGTAAAAGAGGATTAATGTAGGAGTGTAAGAATATTGTAGTAATGAAGAAAATGTATAGCATAAGGATAACTGACCTAAGTTGGTAAGTAGGTAGCATATTTGAGTACAAAGTTTGGAAAGTATTAGAATAAAACTTATGTGTTGCTGCACGACTAGCTCTTAGCCCAACCAGTGGCCTCACAGTGGACCATGGGATGGATCTGTTTTTCTTGTCTACGTTGAGGGAAAGGGGTATTTCACAAGATGCAGAAGCGAAGATTTCAGAAGCAAATGCTGTGAGTGAATTAGCTCGTAAAAAGCATTTTTATTTTCATTTATCTTTCTGCCAGTCTTGGGGCTTGAATTCAGGGCCTGAGCACTGTCCTCGGGTTTTCTCAAGTCTAGCCCTCTGCCACTTAAGCCACAGTGCCACATCTAGATTTTCTATCTATGTGATACTGAGCAATCAAACACAGATCTCCATGGATGATAGGCAAGTACTCTACCACTATGCCAAACTCTCAAACCTGACATAGTAATTATAAAGTCATCATCATCATATCAAAATATCCTTTCTCCTACAAAGAATGAACACTTATCTATGTGTGTAATGCTTATTTTTAAATTTCACTAATTCTTCTGTGTTTTTCCCTCTTGCAGTTTTTACACATGACAGCAAAGCTAATCATCATGAAAAAATTGATTAAGATACAGAAACCTAATAATATCCTTGTAGATTGACGTCAAAAATATGTGCAAGATGCCCTGTGTGTTTGACCTAGTGGTAGAGTCCTTGGCTACCATGCAAAAAGACTCAGGTTTGATTCCTCATTACCACATACATAGAAAACGCTGCAAGTGGTGCTGTGGCTCGGTGGGATAGCTAAAGCCTAAAGAAAGCCCAAGAACAATGTTCACACTCTGAGGTCAAGTCCCAAGACTAGCAGAAAAAAATTTGACAAGGGGCAAAAAGCAGACAGAGAAGGCACTGTGAAGCAAATGTTTTGTAAAGGATGAGGGCAATATTGACCCTTAAGTTTGGATTTTACCTGAGGAAGCCTCCTTGAGCCTGAGACCAGACTGTTAGTTGGGTCTAGTCGAAGACATTGGGATTGGACAAATAAGGTGTGCTGTTTACTATATCCACATGTATATTGTGAGATTGGAGGAGAGATTCAGGCTCCAGTATGTCTTTGGTGATGTCTTCTGTGAGCAAGGATCTTGTTCATTGGGCCCTGAAAGGTGACCCTGCCTCCCTCACAATGCAACAGAATATGGAACCCTGGTAACCAAGCCACTGTAACTGACAACCAACTCAAGCCAGCTCACTTGGCCTGTGGCTCATGAGGAAGAAAGGTGTTGCTGTGCTGTTGCCAAAGTTCAGGAACCTCGAGTCTCAGGCATGGAAGTTGTGGATGTCTTACTGGAAGATGTACATGCTAGATCATTGCCAAGCCACAAATCCAGTATAACAGGCCTTTCTCTAAGAAGAAGGCCAGGAAAATCCAGGGCAACCAGATGAGGTATATTTCTAAGAAGATATGTATTTGACCCCATCATCCCATTTGAGTGGTTACCTCAGTAGCTTTATTTTCTTTGAACATTTGCTGGAGTTCGGTCACCTTTTTATTTGTGGATTCTATGAATTCATCCATCTTTCTTTGAACAGCCTTTATTATGGCTTCCTTCATAGCTCCTTCTTTTTCACTTATCACCTTGTTTATGGTTTCCTCTTGTTCAGCTATGGCTTCCTCCCTTATCTCTTTCTTTATATTTTCACATTTTTCATTAATGATGTTTATCAATTGCATTTGTACAGCACTTGGAAGACTCTCCTCTAGGCTTGCCAGTGACTGTTCCATTGGCTGTTTACATTGGGTGGGGGAGGTGGGAGGTGTTGTTTCTTGATTTGACATTTTTCTTGAGTTTCTTGTTCTGCCCATTTGAAAATGGGAGCAAGATTAATACTAAACACGATTATAGTTTTTCAGATATAACCAACCTAGACCTCTGTAGCTGGCAGACTCTAGATGTTCACGAGTTTTGATTGGTGTTATCACTATTTCTTTTCGTGCAGTTACCTACTAGTCTAATTTTTCACTGATAAGCAATTTATATTCAAAACAATAAGCCTCTCAATCCAATCTCTATTGTCTTTAAGTCCCTCTGAGCCTAGAGGATAATTAAACACCTAGATATACAATGTTGCTCAACAGCCATCAAGTGTAGATCCATGCAGTATAAGGGTTGAAAGAGGAGCAGAGGTCCAGAGATAGAAAAATAGAATGAGAGAGGTCAGGGCGTAAGTAGGTAGAGTATTTGGAAAGTATTAGAATAAAACTTATGTTGCTGCGCGACTAGCTCTTAGCCCAACCAGTGGCCTCACTGTGGACCATGGGATGGATCTGCGAGCTTATATCTGAGCACGGTTGGTGGACGTTTTCCTGTGCTGCTTCCAGGGGCGGCCCCAAGCCAAGGGTCTGGGGATTGAGAGTTTCAGGACCTCTCAGCAGGACCAGCAGGAGGCCCCTCTGTTCCCGGGGGGGGGCCCAGCTGGAGGCGTGGGCTCCAAGGGCGGAGCCGTGCCTTTTTGGTTCTCAGAATGGGAGCTTGGCTGCTGGTTGGCCCTTCAGATCCCTGCTGTGTTTCCACTGCTTTGTCAGAGTTTGTGACTGTGGGGGCTGCCCTCAGTGGTGTCTTGCTCAGGGTTTCCAGCTGGAGGATTCCTCGCTCGAAAATTGAGGGGGGGCAGATGCTGGCTCCTATTTACCTGCACCCCCTAACCACTTTTGTAAGGCAGGGTCTCAAAGCCCTCCACTATCCAGATTCAGTGGACTGGGTGAAGAGCCTGGTGGGCGGGTGGGAGCTGGGACAGCTCCTCCTCCTCTGGTGGGGTGCTGAGTCTTAGGGTCCGCCCACTTGTCAGTCTCCAGTCAGAGGGCTGGGGGTTGAGCCCGTTGGGCGGGTGTGAGTTGGGACTGCCCCGCCTCCCTTGATGGGGTGCTGGGTCTTATGGGTAGCCCGCCTGTCAATCTCCAGTCAATGGCCTGAGGGAGGGGGCTGTTGAAGGGAGGGACAGGCTTCTAAATTCCTTGCCCCCCTGCTCCCGCCAGGTGTTGGGGTCTGAGGTAAGTTCTATTGCTTGGCACCCGCTCTGCTTTCCTGATGTGTTTGGGGACGCGCTGTATTACTCACGCCTCTGCATCCTTCTGCGGTTGTTCCAAGGTGGTGGGGAGTCTTTCACTCCCCTAGGGTCTCCGCCGCCGCCTGTGTTCTGCATCTGGGTCCCGCTGCTTGCTGTCTGGTTCTGCGTCTGGGTTCTGCTGCTTCCCCGTTCGCTGGCCTGGTTCTGTGCTGGTTTCTGCAGCCCTTGGGTTCCCAGCCTGGTGCCCTGCACTGCCGCCGCTTTTCATGGATTAGAGCCCGTGCCCGCCCCCGCTTTCCCCACGTGGAGCCGGTGCCAGCTCAAGCCACTTTTCGCAGCTTGGTCTGGTGCGACTTTCGGTGGCTTTGGGCAAGAGGAGGGGGAGGGGTCCTCGCGTTCAGAATTCTTTGAGAAAGTTTGATGTGAACTTTATCTGGATTTCTTTTCCGGTTTGAGTCCTTCTCCGTTGCTTTTTGAGTTTGTTGTCGTGGATTTCTTTAGAAAGTTGGCTCGTGGGACTCCCTGGTTCTCTCTTTTTGTCAGAGAAAGCTGAGCAGCGTCCCTATTGTCTCGGCGCCATCTTCCTTCCCCCGGTTGTAAAGTTTTCATCTAAACCATCCTTTACATTCTTAGTTAAGCTAATTCCTAGGTACTTTATTTTCTTTGAGGCTATTGTGAAAGGAGTTTCTTTCCTGATTATTGCCTCGTTCCTCTCACTGTTGGCGTAAAGGAAGGCAGTTGATTTGTGAGGGTTGATTTTATGGCCTGCTACCCTTCCAAAGCTTTGAATCACCTCAAGGAGCTTGCGCGTAGAGTCTATAGGATTCTTTAAATACAGAATCATGTCATCTGCAAAGAGGGATAGTTTTATTTCCTCTTTCCCTACTTGATTCCCCTTTATGATTGCTTCTTGCCTTATTGCACTGCCTAGGAATTCTAGTACTATGTTAAAAAAAAACTGGAGAGAGTTGGCATCCTTGTCTCCTTCCTGATTTTAGAGGGAATGGCTTTAGATTTTCACCATTAAGTATAATACTGGCAGGGGGTTTCTCATACATAGCCTTTATTACATTGAGAAATGTTCCATGGATTCCTAGTTTCTGCACATCTTTTAACATAAAGGGGTTTTGGATCTTGTCAAATGCCTTTTCCGCATCTATTGAGACAATCATGTGATTTTTGTCCCTGCTCCTGTTGATGTATTGAATTATATGAATTGATTTGTGTATGTTGAACCAGCTTTGCCTCCCTGTGATGAATCCAGTTTGATCATAGTGTATAATTTTTTTGATGAGTTGTTGTAGACGGTTGGCCAGTATTTTGCTGAGAAGTTTTGCATCGATGTTCATCAAAGAAATGGGTCTATAGTTCTCTTTCTTTGATGAATCTCTGTCTGGTTTGGGGATGAGGGATATACTGGCTTCACAGAATGAGTTTGATAAAGAACCTTCATTTTCAATTTCGTTGAAGAGCTTGAGGAGTATTTGTGTGAGCTCTGCTTTGAAGACCTTATAGAATTCATCTGTGAATCCATCTGGCCCTGGGCTCTTTTTAAGTGGAAGTTGTCTAATTTCCATTTCTATTTCAGAGCTTGAAATAGGCCTGTTGAGTTGGGTTAGCTCTTCTTGGTTCAGTGTGGGTATGTTAATATTGTCTAGGAATTCATCCATTTCTTCTAGATTCTCAAATTTGTTGGCGTAAAGGTTTGAGAAGTATTCCCTCATGATATTCTGGATCTTGGTAATTTCTGTCGTGATATTACCATTTTCATCTGCGATTTTGTTTATTTCGATATGCTCTCTTCTTTTTTTGGTAAGATTTGCTAAGGGCTTGTCAATTTTGTTAATTCTTTCAAAGAACCAAATCCTTGTTTTGTTGATTCTTTGTATAGTTTTTTTTTAATTCCAAATCATTTAATTCTGCTTTGATTTTAATTATTTGCTTTCTCCTAATGGGTTTAGGGTTGGTTTGTTGCTCTTTTTCCAGGAGGATAAGGTGAGACATTAACCAGTTGTTTTGCCATTTTTCCAACTTCCTGTTGTAGGCACTCAGCGCTATAAATTTTCCTCTGAGTACTGCCTTTGTTGTGTCCCTAAGGAGTTGATATTTGTGTGCTCCTTATTGTTAAATTTCATAAACAGTTGGATATCTGTTCTGATCTCCTCGATTACCCATTGTTTTTGATTCAACAATGTGTTGTTCAGTCTCCATGAGTTACAGGGTTTCCGTTGGTGGGGATGTGTGTTCAGTTCCAATTTGATGCCTTTATGGTCTGAGACTGTGCATGGAATAATTTCAGTGTTTCTGACTCTGTCCAGGTTTGTTTTATGGCCTAAGATGTGGTCTATTTTGGAAAATGTTCCATGTGCTGCTGAGAAAAACGTATATCGTGTTGTTACTGCGTGGAATATTCTGCAGATGTCTGTTAGATCTAGTTGGTCTATATAGTTGTTCAGTTCTAAGGTTTCTCTGTTGAGTTTTTGCCTTGTTGTTCTTTCCATAGGTGAGAGTGGTGTGTTAAACTAACCAACAATCACTGTATTTCGATCTATGTATGATTTCAGTGTAAGTAAAGTTTGCTTGATGAAGTTTGGAGCTCCGGGATTGGGTGTGTAAATATTTAGGATCGTTATGTCTTCCTGGAGGAAAGATCCCTTTAGTAGTATGTAGTAACCTTCTTTGTCTTTTCTTACTAATTTTAGATTGAAGTCTATTGTATCTGATATGGGGATGGCAACTCCAGCCTGTTTATGGGGCAGATAGCATGATAGAGTTTATTCCAACCTCTCACTTTCAAAAGATGATTG
Organism: Megascapheus bottae; assembly: GCF_031878675.1. Taxonomy (NCBI): domain Eukaryota; kingdom Metazoa; phylum Chordata; class Mammalia; order Rodentia; family Geomyidae; genus Megascapheus; species Megascapheus bottae. Next base: position 357,301 of record NW_028327526.1, on the reverse strand, counting down.
TTTTTGGTAAGATGTGTCTCTTAAAGACAGCAGAACAATGGCTCCTGCTTTTTGAATCCCTCCAAAACTAACCTCCAAAGTAACACCCATCCCATTAAAAAATGGGCCAAAGACTTAAAGAGTATTCTCTGAGGAAGAAACAAAAATGGCCTATAGACACATGAAGAAATGCTCTCTATTCTGTTTAGGTCCCTCTGCGCCTAGAGAATAATTAACCACCTACATATACAATATTGCTCAACAGCCATCAAGTGTAGATCCGTGCAGTATAAGGGTTGAAAGACGAGCAGAGGTCCAGAGATAGAAAAAAAGAATGAGAGAGGTCAGGGGAGGTACAAGAGGATTAACGTAGGAGTGTAAGTATATTGTAGTAATGACGAAAAGGTATAGCATAAGGATAACTGACCTAAGTTGGTAAGTAGGTAGCATATTTGAGTACAAAGTTTGGAAAGTATTAGAATGAAACTTATGTGTTGCTGCAAGACTAGCTCTTAGCCCAACCAGTGGCCTCACAGTGGACCATGGGATGGATCTGTTTTTCTTGTCTAGGTTGAGGGAAAGGGGTATTTCACAAGATGCAGAAGCGAAGATTTCAGAAGCAAAGGCTGTGAGTGAATTAGCTCATACAAAGCATTTTTATTATCTTTTATCTTTCTGACAGTCTTGGGCTTGAATTCAGGGCCTGAGCACTGTCCTCAGGTTTTCTCAAGGCTAGCCCCCTGCCACTTGAGCCACAGTGCCACATCTAGATTTTCTATCTATGTGATACTGAGCAATCAAACGCAGATCTTCATGGATGCTAGGCAAGCACTCTACCACTGTGCCAAACTCTCAACCCTGACATTGCAATGATAAAGTCATCATCATCATATCAAAATATTCTTTCTCCTACAAAAAATGAACACTTATCTATGTGTGTAATGCTTTTTTTTTAGTTTCACTAATTCTTCTGTGTTTTTCCCTCTTGCATTTTTTACACATGACAGCAAAGCTAATCATCAGGAAAAAATTGATTAGGATACAGAAACCTAATAATATCCTTGTAGATTGACGTCAAAAATATGTGCAAGATACCCTGTGTGTTTGACCTAGTGGTAGATTCCTTGGCTACCACGCAAAAAGACTCAAGTTTGATTCCTCATTACCACATACATAGAAAACTCTGCAAGTGGTGCTGTGTCTCGGTGGGACAGCTAAAGCCTAAAGAAAGCCCAAGAACAATTTTCAAACTCTGACGTCAAGTCCCAAGACTAGCAAAAACAAAAACATAATTTCGACAAGGGGACAATGCAGGCAGAGAAGGCACTGTGAAGCAAATGTTTTGTAAAGGATGAGGGCAATATTGACCCTTAAGTTTGGATCTTACCTAAGAAAGGCTCCTTGAGCCTGAGACCAGACTGGTAGTTGGGCCTAGTGGAAGACATTGGGATTGGACAAATAAGGTGTGCTGTTTACTACATCCACATTTATATTGTGAGATTGGAGGAGAGATTCAGCCTCCAGTATGTCTTTGGTGAGGTCTTCTGTGAGCAATGATCTTTGGTCATTGGGCCCTGAAAGGTGACCCTGCCTCCCTCACAATATAACAGAATATGGAACCCTGGTACCCAAGCCACTGTAACAAACAACCAGCTCAAGCCAGCTCACTTGGCCTGTGGCTCAGGAGGAAGAAAGATGTTGCTGTGCTGTTGCCAAAGGTCAGGAAACTCGAGTCTCAGGCATGGAAGTTGTGGCTGTCTTACTCGATAATGTACATGCTAGATCATTGCCAAGCCACAAATCCAGTATAACAGGCCTTTCTCTAAGAAGAAGGCCAGGAAAATCCAGGGTAACCAGATGAGGTATATTTCTAAGAAGAAATGTATTTGACCCCATCATCCTCCCCACACACTACAACTTTCTTTTTTTTAATTTTTTTATTGTAATTAGTAAAAGTGTTACATGATATTTGCCAGATGGAAGGTGCATTAATTCACATACATTGATACCCTTTCACATGTCTTGGTACCCATTTCCCTCCAACCCACACCCCCCACCCGCCTTGGTTTTCCCCCCTTCCCTATCAAATTTCAAATATCCAATTACAATTAAATTCAATATATCAGATAACAAAGTGAGATACTATACCAATATGGGATAACCAACGGAGATCAAAGGAGATGAGAGACAGCATAGTACATTAAGGACAACAATCATTCATTATGTGGCTGTTGTTTCAATATCCTGGAGGTCCTTTCAATTAGCTTCACATTATATGGCCTTATATATGGCCTTTTGCTCTATTGCAAATCTCTGCTAGTAGAGCCCAAGGTTTCTTCTGATTATGACGAATGAGGGAAAAAACTGATTTAGGTTCCTTTGAGTCTGGCTTACTTCATTTAGTATGATTTGTTCTAAGTCTTTAAATTTCCTAACAAATTGGGCTATGTCATTCTTTCTGACAGCAGCATAGAATTCCATTGTGTACAAATACCACAACTTGTTGATCCACTCATCAACTGAGGGACATCTGGGTTGGTTCCATATCTTTGCTATGGTGAATAGTGCTGCAATGAACATTGTTGTGCTAGTGGGTTTAGTATGCCCTTGTTTCTGGATTGTTGGGTAAATGCCAAGTAGTGGAATTGCTGGGTGATAGGGGAGTTCTATGTTTAGCCTTTTGTGGCACTGCCACACTGCTTTACATAGTGGTTGAATGAGTTTGCACTCCAACCAACAGTGTAGAAGTGATCCCTCCTGGCCACATCACCTCCAGCATCCGTTGTCATTCGTTTTCCTGATCCTGGCCATTCTAACTGGAGTGAGGTGGAATCTTAGAGTTGTTTTGATTTGCATTTCTTTTATGACCAGAGATGTTGAGCATTTCTTCATGTGTCTATAGGCCATTTTTGTTTCTTCTTCAGAGAAGACTCTCTTTAAGTCTTTGGCCCATTTTTTAATGGGATGGGTGTTACTTTGGAGGTTAGTTTTGTAGTGATTCAATTTTGTGAGTTGTTGTTATATTTTAGATATGAGGCCTTTTCCATTGTTTGGTTGGTGAAGATCTTCTCCCATGCTGTAGGCTTCCTGATTAGTTTATTAGATATATCTGTTGCCATACAAAAGCTCTGCAGTTTAATGCAGTCCCACTTATCCAGCCTTTCTCTGATTTGTTGTGATTCTTGGTCCTTATTAAGAAAGTTTCGACATGTGCCAAGGAGGCCTAGTGTATCTCCTATTCCTTCCTGTAAACTTTTCAGTGGGTCAGCTTTTACCTCCAGGTCTTTGATCCATTTGGAATTAATTCTAGTGCAAGCTGACAAAGAAGGATCCAACTTTAGTTTTCTGCAGGTGCTTAACCAGTTCTGCCAGCACAACTTGTTGAAGAGGCTATCTTTCTTCTATTCTATTTTTTTGGCTCTCTTGTCAAAGATTAGGTGGCCATAGGTCTGTGGTTTAATATCTGGGTCCGCAGTTCTATTCCATTGGACTTCAGGCCCCTTCTTGTGCCAGTACCAAGCTGTTTTGAGAATTATAGCTCTGTAATAGAGTCTAAAGTTTGGAATTGAAATTCCTCCAGCGCTGTTCTTTCTGCTAAGAAGTGTTTTTGCTATGCGGGGTCTTGTATTATTCCATATGAAATTTTGAATTGCCTCTTCTATTTCTTTAAAGAATGACATTGGGATGTTGATGGGTATTGCATTGAATTTTAGATAGCCCTTGGCAAGATTGTCATTTTCACAATGTTGATTCTTCCAATCCAGGAGCATGGGAGGTTTTTCCATTTCCTTAGTTCTGCTTTAATTTCCTTTTTTAGGGTTTTAAAGTTTTCATCAATTCGGTCCTTTACATTCTTAGTTAAGCTAATTCCTAGGTACTTTATTTTCTTTGAGGCTATTGTGAAAGGAGTTTCTTTCCTCATTATTGCCTCATTCCTATCACTGTTGGCGTAAAAGAAGGCAGTTGATTTGTGAGGGTAGATTTTATGGCCTGCTACCCTTCCAAAGCTTTGATTCAGCTCCAGGAGCTTGGGAGTAGAGTCTATAGGATTCTTTAAATACAGAATCATGTCCTCTGCAAAGAGGGATAGTTTTATTTCCTCTTTCCCTACTTGGATCCCCTTTATGATTGCTTCTTGCCTTATTGCACTGCCTAGGAATTCTAGTACTATGTTAAAAAGGAGTGGAGAGAGTGGGCATCCTGAATGCTACCCCTTAGCACTTTTATGCAAAGCTTAGGCCTGTGGCATTTTAAGCACAATTCAAAGCTCTGTTTTTTGCTGGTTAATTAGATGTAAAAATCTTATGGAATTTATTGCATGGCTGATTTTGAACCGGAATCCTCAGGTCTCAGCTTTTCTTGAGTAGCTTGGATTACAGTACTTTTACAACCTGTATGCTCATACACATCGCTTCTGATCCAAACACTCATTGTTCAATTTAACTAACAAGATATGAGGAAAGATGATTGACTGTAATTTACTAGATGGGCTTCTAGTGAGTATATATTTCCACTTCCACTCTGAAGCCAGGGAAATGTTTCTGGTACATGTTTCAACTATCTCCCAAAGAGGAAATTATGTGTGAGTACATAAGCTAGTATTTCAGATAGGAGATGGACTTTGGTGTTTGTAACCTGTTGGACAGAGTGTATCAGCTGGGCTGTGATAACAGAGATGATGTTTCAGACAGGAATATTTTCATCCCAGACAGACTTAATCCAGATCCTTGGATTTCAGGCCTTGAGTAGATAGAATTACAAGTGTGAGCTGCCACCAACACCTGGTTCATTTTGGAAACCTTAATTGCTTCTCATTTGTTCCTTTCCTTTTTTGGAAGATTGATCTAAGCTGGCTGATTGTGCATCACAATGAAGTGATTGGCCTCAGGAATTGCAAATATTTGTTTCAGCAGCACGGAATGAATGAAGTTGATCTAAACTCAATAGCATTTTCCTTCTGATAAATAGGGAACTTACTTATGTCATTTTTCCTTGCCTTTGCTTTACCAAAGCAAGCAACATGTTTCTTAAAAACTATACTTCATGAGAATATTATAATTAGAAGCTATCTTCTGCACACTACAGAATAGTCCTTGCATTTATACACTTATATTACAATATTAGGTAGAAGAATGGTGACTGTTAGTTTCATAACTATTTCATATGTTTTACTCTTTAAGGCTCATTAACTCAAGAAGGGATTAAATACATTTAGATAATAGTAGAGCATAGCTGCTGCTGATTTGATGTGTGTGCAGATGATACACAGATTTATTAGGATTACTCAAAAGTTTTCTTCAAATTTTCAGTAGTAGACTGCTATGCTAACTGGAAGGTGATAGTAATGATGCTGAAATTCTATGAATCAGCTATGAAGCAGAATTTCAGGGGAGAGTATTTGCTAGCAAGTTAATTTTTTTTGTTAAGTCAATATATAGTTGGCATACGGTTACATAACTAATGAACACATTTCTTAAGAAAATTGTTATCCCCTCCCTCATTTTTCTCTGTTTTCCTACCCTCAGCCCCCTCTCCACCCAGATTGTTCAGTTCATTTCCGTTTGGTGTTTTCGAAGTATCACTGTTCAATTGGTTCACCCTTTTTCCTTTTTTTTCCCATTTTATTATACCCTCTCCATTCCCCAAATCACATAAACCTATGTACAAGACACAGGGTACCCGAATTCAACACAGTGACTACAGAGAATAAAACTAAAGGGAAAAAGAAGAAAAGAGGTAAAAAGCAAAGAAAATGAAAGAACATCTTACAGTACCTTAGAAGCAACAACACTGAAAAAACAAAACAAAAAACCTTGGGCTGAAAATGTAGCTTGCCTAGCATGTTTGAAACCCTGGATTCCATTCCTCAGCACGACATAAACAAAAACTGGAAGTGCCACTGTGACTCAGCTGGTAGATTTCTAACGTTCAGCACAGAGTGTCTCCAAGTGACAAAAATCTGTCACATTTAAGTCAGGCTTCAAAATTTTGCTAGGAACCAGTTACGTGATTTGGAAAAAAGTCCAGTTTTCAAAAAATCACTAGCCAGGCGCTGGAGGGTCATAATTGTCATTCTACTAGCCAGGGAGAAGGTGATTCAAAGCCTTTGCAAGCAAAAAAACGAAAACAAAAAAAACTTCCACTTATCCAAACAAAAACTAAGTGGAGTTGTGGATAAAACTAGTACAGCATTTGCCTTGAGGAAAAAGACTAAGAGACCTTGCCCAGGGCCAAAGTTCAAGCTCCCCACCAAGAAAGAAAAAAAAAGGAGTCCAGATACCTTAGTTTCAAAAGTATATCTGGATATCTTAGTAGATTTCTCTGATCTTTCCTCATTCATCTCATGGAACCACATAATCTTGATCCTGATCTGACTAAGAGCCTGCATTGTGCTTAATAAATTCATTCCACATATTCCAGTAGAATCTGGACAGCTAACAGCCACTTACCAATGCTTTATTCTACGTTTAGGCCAGTATGCCTTCATACCATCTACGCAGTCAGCTATATCATCTTTCCAGAAGTATCATTGAGTGTAGAACACTCAGAACTAAAATAATTGCATAAAGATGTAATAAAACCCCTTGATTCATTAAGAAAATTTCTGTACCACTTAGAGCAAGTACATTAGTGGTATTTACCTCTAGCCTCTTTTTTTTAAAAAAATTTATTAACATTGAATTTTACATCATATTTCAAATGTCATGTTTAACCAACAAGTATTCAAGAAGGGAATCGCTATACAATCACTGGCACATAGATTTTAGAATATAGTAAAAATTATGCTGAGTCTTTGTATGTCATAGATACAGATTAATCTATAATAAAACACATGTCTATAGAGTGTATAGTCTACCCTAGATTTTTATGTCTATGTAGTTATGTTTATATCTCCAAAATTATGTCCAGAACTTTGGGTATCAACTATTCAATCATCGCTCTACTACTTTTTGAAACTAATATCCATATATTAAGGATACCATGTACCTTTTGTTCCTTGGTCTTGACTTATCTCACTCAACAGGATTCACTCTAATTTCATCCACTACCCCAAAAATGCCATTATTATTTTTTTCTGTGCAGATCTTCTTTTTATGTATTTATTTTTATTGTAATTTATAGAAGGGTTACATTATAATCACCAGATAGAAGGTGCATTACTTCTCAAACTTTGATACCCCATGTAATGATATGGTCCCCATTTCCCTTCCCCTACCCCCACTCATGTTCATTTCCCCCCTTCCCTATCCAATTTCAAATAACCAATTAGGCACATATGAAATATATCAGAAAACAAGGTGAAATATTGTAACAATATGATATAACCAAGGGATAGCAAAAGAGATAAGAGATCACATAGTTCATTAAGGACAACAATCACTCATTATATGAGTTTTGTTTCTTTATCTTGGAGGTCCTTACATTTGGTGTCATACTATTTGTCACGATGTCTCTAGATTTTGTTGTATTGTAAATCTCTGGTAGCAGAGCCCAAGGTTTCTACTGAATTTGACAAATGAGGGAGATTCTTGGGCCTATGATCCTTTGAGTTTGGCTTACTTCACTTTATATGATTTTTTTCCTTTTCATCCACTTCCCCGAGAATGCCATTATTTTATCTTGTCGGTTGCTATGTATCATTCCAGTGTGTGTGTGTGTGTGTGTGTGTGTGTGTGTGTGTGTGTGTGTGTATCACATTTTTTGTAGTAGGGCATCTGGTTGTTTCCATCATCCAGCCTCATTTTCTACAGTTATTTTTATAGTCTCTTTTTTATTTTCAGGGTAATGTATAGAGGGGTTACGATTACATTTACAGGTAGTGGACTGCATTACTTCTCACACATTTATTCCAATCCACATGTTTTTGTCTCCAGTTCCCTCTCCCCTCCCCTTCCCAATCATCTTGTTTCCCCCCTTCCCTTTCCTATTTGACATAAACAAATAAACATATATACAATATGCCAGGGAAAAATCAGAAACAGTAACAATCTGACATTAACCAAAGGGCAAAATAAGAGATGAGAAATAACATAGTAGATTAAGGACAAAAATCACACAAGATTAAGAGCAACGATGACACAAGATATAGCTCTTGTTCCCATATCCTAGAGATCCTTTCATTTAGTCTCATCCTATATGACCTTATATACCTAGGTTTTTGAGTTATTGTAATCCTCTGCTAGGAGAGTCCTAGATGTGAACTAATTATTACAAATGAGGGAAACCATTGAGCTTATGTTTCTTTGGGTCTGGCTTGCTTCACTTAATATGAATTTTTCCAAGTCTTTCCATTTCCTCACAAATGGGGCGATGTCACTCCTTCTGATGGCAGCATAGCATTCCATTGTGTATAAGTACCACATCTTCTTGATTCAGTCATCTACTGAGTGGCATCTGGGTTGGTTTCATATCTTTGCTATGGTAAATAGTGCTGCAATGAGCATCATTGTGCTAGTGGCTTTAGTATGCCCTTTTTTCTGGACAATTGGGTAGATGCCAAGTAGAGGATTTGTTGGATCATAGGGGAGCTCTATGTTCAGTCTTTTGAGGAACCACCACACTGCTTTCCCTAGTGGTTGAACGAGTTGACACTCACACCAACAGTGTAGGTGTGATCCCCCCTGGTCTCTTCCCCACCAGTATCTCTTATTAGATTCTTTGATAATGGCCATTCTGACTGGAGTCAGGTGGAATCTCAAAGTTGTTTTGATTTTCATTTCCCTTATTGCTAGAGATATGGAGCATTTCTTCATGTGTCTAAAGCCCATTTTAATTTTTTCTTCAAAGAATACTCTTTTAAGTCTTTAGCCCACCTTTTAATAGGATGGTTGTTTCTTTGAAGATTTGTTTGGGAGAGATTCATTTTTTTCAGCTATAGATATATTTTAGATAACTACATATATTTTTCTAGAAAAAAGAATGGAAGCCATCATGCTGGCTCACAACTTAATTTCAGCTACTTAGGAGGCTCAGGGCTTAGGATCACAGGTCAAAGCCAACCAGGGCCCTACAGTGTGTGAGATCAACCTCTGTGAACATACAAGGACTGTAAGAGGAATCTCACTGCCTGGGAATGTAGCCTAATGGTAGAGTGCTCACCTAGAATGCATGAAGACCTAGGTTCTATTCACCGGTACCGCATACTCAGAAAAAAGCTAGAAGTGGCGCTGTGTCTCAAGAGGCAGAGCAGTCACCTTGGGCAAGCGAGTCCAATGAAAATGTCAAGGCCCTGAGTCCAAGCCGTAGGACTGGCTAAAAGAAAAAAAAGAGCAATCTTACTTAAGTAACACGGAATGTACCCTATATTTATACAGACTGAAAAATTCATTAAGAAATTAGAAAATATGTATAAAGTGCATAATTTCTTTTGTGTGTTGGCACTGGGTCTTCAACTGAGCGCTTCAGCTCTATCCCTGACCTTTTCTGCTCAAGGCTAGCACTCTACCAATGCAGCCCCAAATCCACTATCTTCAATTGAGATATAAGCGATGAATATTTCAGGGTGCTTCATGAAAAATATTTTTATAAATTGAAACTTTCAACACAGTCTTATTTTAGCATGAATGTTGAGATGGGAAGAGACAGAAAAAGTGAAATGTTTCCTGATCCCCATAGAGAAGAGACTCAGCAGAACCACTGTGGTCTGCAGGCTTCTTTGTGAGTTTTGTTTGCTTGTTTGATTTTTGTCAATTGTGGGGCTTGAACTCTGGGCCTGGGCACTGTCCCTGAACTCTTCAGCTCAAGGCTAGTGCTTTAATCTGAGCCACAGTGCCACTTCTGGTATTTCTGGCAGTTAACTGGGTACTTTGCCTGGCTTTAAACTTTGATTCTCAGATCTTAGCCTCTTGAGTAGCTAAGATTATAGGTGTGAGGTACCATCACCAGGCTGCTGCTCTGTTACTATGCAGGTTCTGGATCAAGAACTTCAAGTTCTTACTTCAATTTTTTCTTCTCTTGCCTGATACTCTGCCATTTGAATGAAGCCCCAGTTCCTGGTCTTTGTTGGTTAATGAGAGATATTATGATTTTCTAATATTCAGAGCAATGATTATAAAACCCAGCATTTTATTTACTTGAATCAATTAAGAGACAGGACCTAGTGAGATGGAAAACAAAATTTTTTTTCAAGTTGCTATCCTGTTCCAATGCATAAGTCTGGCTATTTTCCTACACACAAATATGTATTTTACCAGTTTCTACTCTATTTTTGCTTAGCTTAAAAACGCCACTGCCATTTCATAGATTTTGTTGTTGTTGTTTGCGGTGCTTGAACTCTGTGCCTGGGCTGTTCCTCAGATCTTCAGTTCAATGCCAGAGCTCTACTACTTTTGATTTGGCCAGTCCTGGGCTTGAACTCAGGGACTGAGCACTGTCCTCATATTTTCTCAAGGCTAGGGCTCTACCACTTTAGCCTCAGCCCCACTTCCACCATTTTTCTATGTATGTGGTATTGAGGAATTGAACCCAGGGCTTCGTGCATGCTAGGCAAGCACTCTACCACTAGGCCAAACACCCAGCCCCAAATTATTCATCATTACTATTAGCTATCTTCTTTTTTTATTATTGATTCGTCATGGTGCTTGGACTTTGGGCCTGGACACTGTCCCTGAGCTCTTCAGCTCAAGGCTAGCGCTCTTCCTCTACAGCTCCATTTTTGGTTTCTGGTAGTTAATTGGTGATGTAAGTCTCACAAACATCTGTGTCCAGGCTGGCTTTGGGTTTTGAACCAAGATCCTCCAATCTCAGCCTCCATAGTAGCTAGAATTACACGCTTCAGCCAGCAGTGCCTGACTGTTTGATGTCTCTGTCTCTGTCTGTCTGCCTGTCTGCCTGTCTGTCTGTCTGTCTGTCTGTCTCTGTCTCTGTCTCAGTCTCTCTCTCTCTCTCTCTCTCTCTCTCTCTCTCTCTCTCTCTCTCTCTCTCTCTCTCTCTCTCTTTCTCTCTCTGTCTTTTGGTTGTAAGACTTTAATTGTGCACCTGGGCAGTGTCCCTGGGCTCTTCACCTCAAGGCTACAACCTTAAACACCTTGAGACACAGTGTCACTTCTGGTTTTCTGGTGTTTAAGTGGAAGAAACAGTTTCATGGACTTTAGTGTCCGGCCTGGCTTTGAACTGTGATCCTCAGAACCCAACCTTCTGAGATCATTTCCAGCTTTTTTTTTGGTGTAAGTGGTACAGAGTAATTGAACACAGGGCTTTGTGCATACTAGGCAAGCAAACTACCACTAGTGTGCACTCCAGCCTTAGATAAGGGCTTTCTTTTTCTTTATCTTTATTTCACTTATGGGGCTTGAACTCTGGGCCTGGATAATTACCTTAAGCTCTTCAGCTCAAGGCAAGAGCTCTACCACTTGAGGGACATTGTCATTTTGAATTTTCTGGATTATTTGGCAATAAGATTCTCACAGATTTTTATGCCTGGGCCATCTTTGAACCTCGGTCCTCCAGGGTAGCTAGGATTACCAGGGTGAGCCACCAGTCACGGGCATTAAATTATTATTTTTTGCATGTCCTATGGCTTCAACTCATGGCCAGAGCACTATCCTAGGGCTTGCTCAAGGATAGCACTTTACTTCAGCCAGCCAACTCCCGGTCCAAATAGGCCACTCTTGAAGCTAGAATTACAGAGATCTGCCATACTACTGGCATGTCGTTATCTAAGTATATAATTTTTCTTCTATTTTTGATGGCTTTTCCTTAGTGGACATATTTCCTACATATTTTATGGAAAACTTCCTTCCCACTGGTGCCATAAGTTAAGCCTAGTGGAAGAGTTCTTGCCGAGCATGAATGAAGACCCAAGTTCAATTCCTCAGCACAATATAGATAAAAAAGATAAATGTGGTGCTGTGGCACATGTGATAGAACTTGCGCCTTAAGAATAAACAAAGACAAAAACAAGGATCATGCTCAGGTCCTGAGTCTAAGAACAGTACTGCCCAAAGTAGACATTAAAACTTATTGTACATTTCAAAAAATTTGTTGTCAAGGTGATATACAAAGAGATTGCTGTTACATATGTAATGAGTACATTTCTTGTAAACACTGTTACCCCCTCCCCCTTTTCTCTTTCCCTTCCCCCCAAGTCATAAATTTCATTTACAACAAATATATATGTATTTTCATTCCTGAAAAAAAGAGTTTAAAATGTGTTCAAATAAATGATGTAGGTTGATATATTTATCAAAATGGATTACTTGAACTCTAAAATAAACATTCTAGGTAATTTTTCTCATAAAATTGTAGTAATGCTATAAAACTAATAAAAAAGGAATTTTAGTTATTAATTTCTTATGTTTTACCTTTAACATTATTACACTAAGCATACTGTTTATGGTATTAATACAGACAGCATGAAATATGATTATGTAAAAAAATTAAATGATTCAAAAGAGTAAGGTTGGGGGCCAGTAGTTTGGCTTGGTGGCACACACCCTGGACTGGCAAAAAAGAAGTAGGGTTAGATAAAACAGATTTATTTCCAAATATGTAGAAAATGGTATGATTTCTTGTTTGGCTAGTCCTGGGGCTTGAACTGAGGGACCAGGAACTGTCCTTGGCCACATTTGTTCTAGGGTGGCACTCTGACACCTGAGCCACAGTGCCCCATCTGCTTTTTCTGTGTATGCAGTGCCGAGGAATTGAATCAAGGTCTTCTTGTATACTAGGAGAGCACTCTACAACTAGGCCACATTCAAAGCCAAAGTAGATTTTTGATGCTATTGTGGAGTTTTAATTTTCTTAAATATTTGTACAAAGCACAATGGATATATAAACAGACTTGAACTCACAGAACAGAGTCCCACATAATATTACAGTTACTCTGGCACTTCTCCCGATTGACAAAACACATTTCCAGGCATCTGCTCTGTCCTTAAGCTTTGGTAGCTGACTTGTCTTTCCATGGAGGCCTGGCCTGGATTCCTGGTGATTCCATGCATTTCATAGTTCCCTGTATATCCAGTAAGGTTGTCTTGTATGGGACCAGACCTGTCTGGTTTTTGGCCCACCCAGGACCTAGGTGTCTGAGGACTCACATTATAAGTGGAAAATAAAACACAGTATAATAAGGACTGAAGAACTGCACACCATAATATTAACAATGAGAGTTTAATAGTTAGCAAAGTAAATACAATGAATACTTGACAAGAATCATGAGAGCAAGATAAAGAGATGTCTTTTTAGGAAGGGGACAGGGAAGCTCTAAATCCAGACTGGCCTCCAAGTTGCCTTCAGACAGTAATTCTACTTCAGAGTCCTCAGAAGGGTCTCCTTCCTCATGAGAAACAGAATGTCCTTCCTGAGTTAAGAGGGGGATGGATTCTGGTTTGTCGAATGGACATTGAGTCTCTTTTAATGAGATGGATGGGTCTGGATATTCTGTGAGGATGGATTCATTTTCCTCCAATGAATCCAGTATTGAGAGTACACTTGCTGCTTCCCATGGGGACATTTTTCATGAGCCCAGCGTGTGCCCCTTCAGCTTGCACAATAAGTGGAGTGTTACTCTGACTCAGATGGACTGACTCTGGGTGGAGTGTGAAAGGAAACGGAAAGAAATCTGGCTGCTCTTTTTCTTCCTCCATAGTATCTGCAGGTTCAACTGTGTCACACATGGGGTTCAGAGCAAAAGGTATATCCACAGGACTCTAAACCTGTTTGGTAATTTCTATAGAAGGCCCATGCTTTCGGGAGTGCAGTGATGATTCTATGTCTCCATCAGTCACCAGCTCCATTGGTGGGTTTTTCATCCGGAGTTCAGGATAAGCTCTTCCACGATGAGTCAAACCAAATCTAGGAAAATTGAGAGAGTGCTTCAGGAGGTCCAAGATACAATTAGGAAGCCTAATTTAAGGCTAGTTGGTATTGAGGAGGGCGTGGAGAAAGAGGTCAATGGTATTGGAAATATACTTCAGGGAATCATCTCAGAGAATTTCCCAAATATCCAGAAGGGCAGGCCCATCCAGATACGAGAAGCTTTTAGAACCCCAAACAGACCTGACCAGAAAAGAACATCCCACCGCCACATTGTGATCCCAAGTGGATCAACAGAAACCAAAGGAAAGATCCTAAAGGTGGCCAGGGAAAAGGGATCAGTAACCTATAAAGGCAAACCAATCAGAATAACCCCAGATTTCTCAGCAGAGACCATGCAAGCACGAAGTGACTGGAAGCATATATGTCATGCCCTTAAATCAAATAACTACCAACCAAGGATACTGTAGCCAGCTAAGCTCTCATTCATAACTGAGGGAACAATAAAAACATTCCATTCCAGGGAAAAGCTGCAACAATATGTCGAAAAAAAACCAACACTACAGAGAATTCTCAAAGGTGCTCTATACATAGAAAACCAAAATAAATGCAATATAGGGAAAGAAATGGCACCTAAACAGCATACCATCTAAGGACCACAAGAACTGTCAAGACACAGGCCCTACTAAAACCTTTTAAAAATGGTAGGAACTAATAAATATCTCTCAATCCTAACTCTCAATATCAATGGACTTAACTCTCCAATTAAACGGCATAGGCAGTCTAGTTGGATCAAAAAGCAAGAGCCATCGTTCTGCTGTCTTCAAGAGACACATCTTACCCAAAAACAATCATCTTTTGAAAGTGAGAGGTTGGAATAAACTCTATCAAGCTAACTGCCCCCATAAACAGGTGGAGATGCCATCCTCATATCAGATACAATAGACTTTAAACTAAAATTAGTAAGAAAAGACAAAGAAGGTTACTACATACTACTAAAGGGATCTTTCCTCCAGGGAGACATCACGATCATAAATATTTGCACACCCAATCCTGGAAGTCCAAACTTCATCAAGCAAACTTTACTTACACTGAAACCATACATAGATCGAAATACAGTGATTGTTGGTGAGTTTAACACACCACTCTCACCTATGGACAGATCAACAAGGCAAAACTCAACACAGACACCTTAGAACTGAACAACTATATAGACCAACTAGATCTAACAGACATCTGCAGAATATTCCACCCAGTAACAACACAATATACGTTTTCCTCAGCAGCACATGGAACATTTTCCAAAATAGAGCACATCTTAGGCCATAAAACAAACCTGGACAGATTGAGAAACACTGAAATTATTCCATGCACACTCTCAAACCATAAAGGCATCAAATTGGAACTGAACACACATCTCCACCAACGAAAACCCTGTAACTCATGGAGACTGAACAACACATTGTTGAATCAAAAACAATGGGTAATCGAAGAGATCAGAACAGATATCCAACTGTTTATGAAATTTCACAATAAGGAGCACACAAATATCAACTCCTTAGGGACACAACAAAGGCAGTATTCAGAGGAAAATTTATAGTGCTGAGTGCTTACTTCAGCAAGTTGGAAAAATGGCAAACCAACTAGTTAATGTCTCACCTTAACCTCCTGGAAAAAGAGCAACAAACCAACCATAAACCCATTAGGAGAAAGCAAATTATTAATATCAAAGCAGAATTAAATGATTTGGAATAAAAAAAACTATAGAAAGAATCAACAAAACAAGGAGTTGGTTCTTTGAAAGAATTAACAAAATAGACAAGCCCTTAGCAAATCTTACCAAAAAAAGAAGAGAGCATATCGAAATAAACAAAATCACAGATGAAAATGGTAATATCACGACAGAAATTGCCCAGATCCAGAATATCATGAGGGAATACTTCTCAAACCTTTACGCCAACCAATTTGAGAATCTAGAGGAAATAGATGAATTCCTAGACAATATTAACATACCCACACTGAACCAAGAAGAGCTAACCCAACTCAACAGGCCTATTTCAAGCTCTGAAATAGAAATGGAAATTAGACAACTTCCACTTAAAAAGAGCCCAGGGCCAGATGGATTCACAGCTGAATTCTATAAGGTCTTCAAAGCAGAGCTCACACCAATACTCCTCAAGCTCTTCAACGAAATTGAAAATGAAGGTTGTTTACCAAACTCATTCTGTGAAGCCAGTATATCCCTCATCCCCAAACCAGACAGAGATTCATCAGAAAGAGAACTGTAGACCCATTTCTTTGATGAACATCGATGCAAAACTTCTCAACAAAATACTGGCCAACCGTCTACAACAACTCATCAAAAAATTATACACTATGGTCAAACTGGATTCATCACAGGGAGGCAAAGCTGGTTCAACATACACAAATCAATTAATATAATTCAACACATCAACAGGAGCAAGGACAAAAATCACATAATTGTCTCAATAGATGCGGAAAAGGCATTTGACAAGATCCAAAACCCCTTTATGTTAAAAGATGTGGAGAAACTAGGAATCCATGGAACAATTCTCAATGTAATAAAGGCTGTGTATGAGAAACCCACTGCCAGTATTATACTTAATGGTGAAAATGTAAAGCCATTCCCTCTAAAATCAGGAAGGAGACAAGGATGCCCACTCTCTCCAGTTTTTTTTTAACATAGTACTAGAATTCCTAGGCAGTGCAATAAGGCAAGAATAAAGCATAAAGGGGATCCAAGTAGGGAAAGAGGAAGTAAAACTATCCCTCTTTGCAGATGACATGATTCTGTATTGAAAGAATCCTATAGACTCTACTCCCAAGCTCCTTGAACTGATTCAAAGCTTTGGAAGGGTAGCAGGCCATAAAATCAACCCTCACAAATCAACTGCCTTCCTTACGCCAACAGTGAGAGGAACGAGGCAATAATCAGGAAAGAAACTCCTTTCACAATAGCCGCAAAGACAATAAAGTACCTAGGAATTAGCTTAACTAAGAATGTAAAGGACCGTTTAGATGAAAACTTTAAAACCCTAAAAAAGGAAATTAATGCAGAACTAAGGAAATTGAAAAACCTCCCATGCTCCTGGATTGGAAGAATCAACATTGTGAAAATGACAATCTTGCCAAGGGCTATCTACAAATTCAATGCAATACCCATCCACATCCCAATGTCATTTTTTAAAGAAATAGAAGAGGCAATTCAAAATTTCATATGGAATAATAAAAGACCCCATATAGCAAAAACACTTCTTCGCAGAAAGAACAGCGCTGGAGGAATTTCAATTCCAAACTTTAGACTCTATTACAGAGCTATAATTCTCAAAACAGCTTGGTACGGGCACAAGAACAGGCCTGAAGTCCAATGGAATAGAACTGCGGACCCAGATATTAAACCACAGACCTATGGCCACCTAATCTTTGACAAGGGAGCCAAAAAAATAGAATGGAAGAAAGATAGCCTCTTCAACAAGTTGTGCTGGCAGAACTGGTTAAGCACCTGCAGAAAACTAAATTTGGGTCCTTCTTTGTCACCTTGCACTAGAATTATCTCCAAATGGATCAAAGACCTGGAGGTAAAAGCTGACACACTGAAAAGTTTACAGGAAGGAATAGGAGATACACTAGGCCTCCTTGGCACAGGTCGAAACTTTCTTAATAAGGACAAAGAATCACAAAAAATAAGAGGAAGACTGGATACGTGGGACTGCTTTAAACTGCAGAGCTTTTGTATGGCAGCGGATATAGCTAGTAAACTAATCAGGAAGCCTACGAGTAGGAGAAGATCTTCACCAACCAAACAACGGACAAAGGCCGCATATCTAAAATATACCAACAACTCAAAAAATTGAATCATTCCAAAACTAATCTCCAAAGTAACACCCATCCCATTAAAAAATGGGCCAAAGATTTAAAGAGAGTATTCTCTGAGGAAGAAACAAAAATGGCCTATAGACACATGAAGAAATGCTGCACATTTCTGGTCATAAAAGAATTGCAAATCAAAACAACTCTAAGATTCCACCTCACTCCAGTTAGAATGGCCAGGATCAGGAAAACGAATGACAACAGATGCTGGAGGGGATGTGGCCAGGAGGGATCACTACTACACTGTTGGTGGGAGTGCAAACTCGTTCAACCACTATGGAAAGCAGTGTGGCAGTGCCTCAAAAGGCTAAACATAGAACTCCCCTATGACCCAGCAATTCCACCACTTGGCATTTACCCAACAATCCAGAAACAAGGGCATAATAAACCCACTAGCACAACAATGTTCACTGCAGCACTATTCACCATAGCAAAGATATGGAACCAACCCAGATGTCCCTCAGTTGATGAGTGGATCAAGAAGTTGTGGTATTTGTACACAATGGAATTCTATGCTGCTGTCAGAAAGAATGACATCACCCCATTTGTTAGGAAATGGAAAGACTTAGAACAATTCATATTAAGTGAAGTAAGCCAGACTCAAAGGAACTTAGGCTCAGTGGTTTCCCTCATTCGTCATAATCAGTAGAAACCTTGGGCTCTACTAGCAGAGATTTGCAATTGAGCAAAAGGCCATATATAAGGCCATATAATGTGAAGCTAATTGAAAGGACCTCCAGGATATTGAAACAAAAGCCACATAATGAATGATTGTTGTCCTTAATGTACTATGTTGTCTCTCATCTCCTTTGCTGTCCCTTGGTTCTCCCATATTGGTATAGTATCTCACTTTTTTATCTGATATATTGAATTTATTTGTATTTGGATATTTGAAATTTGATAGGGAAGGAGGGAAAACCAAGACGGGTGGGGGGTGTGGGTTTGGAGGGAAATGGGTACCAAGACATGTGAAAGGGTATCAATGTATGTGAATTAATGCACCTTCTATCTGGCAAATATCATGTAACCCTTTTCCTAATTACAATAAAAAGAATTTAAAAAAAGAATGTTGTAGTGTGTGGGGAGGATGATTGGGTCAAATACATTTCTTCTTAGAAATATACCTCATCTGGTTGCCTGGATTTTCCTGGCCTTCTTTTGAGAGAAAGGCCTGTTATACTGGATTTGTGGCTTGGCAATGATCTAGCATGTACATCTTCGAGTAAGACATCCACAACTTCCATGCCTGAGACTCGAGTTTCCTGACCTTTGCAACAGCACAGCAACACCTTTCTTCCTCCTGAGCCACAGGCCAATTGAGCTGGCTTGAGCTGGTTGTTAGTTACAGTGGCTTGGTTACCAGGGTTCCATATTCTGTTCCATTGTGAGGGAGGCAGGGTCACCTTTCAGGGCCCAATGACCAAACATCCTTGCTCACAGAAGACCTCACCAAAGACATACTGGAGGCTGAATCTCTCCTCCAATCTCACAATATACATGTGGATGTAGTAAACAGTATACCTTATTTGTCCAATCCAGTTGTCTCCCACTAGGCCCAACTACCAGTCTGGTCTCAGGCTCAAGGAGCCTTTCTTAGGTAAGATCCAAAATTAAGGGTCAATATTGCCCTCATCCTTTACAAATCATTTGCTTCACAGTGCCTTCTCTGCCTGCATTTTGCCCCTTGTCGAATTTTTTTTTGTTTTTCTAGTCTTGGGACTTGACCTCAGAGTGTGAACATTGTTCTTGGGCTTTCTTTAGGCTTTAGCTATCCCACCGAGCCACAGCACCACTTGCAGCGTTTTCTATGTATGTGGTAATGAGGAATCAAACCTGATTCTTTTTGCGTGGTAGCCAAGGACTCTACCACTATGTCAAACACACAGGGCATCTTGCACATATTTTTGACGTCAGTCTACTAGGATATTATTAGGTTTCTGTATCCTAATCAATTTTTTCCTGATGATTAGCTTTGCTGTCATGTGTAAAAAATGCAAGAGGGAAAAACACAGAAGAATTAGTGAAATTTAAAAAAAAGCATTACACACATAGATAAGTGTTCATTCTTTGTAGGACAAAGGATATTTTGATATGATGATGATGACTTTATAATTACTATGTCAGGGTTGAGAGTTTGGCATAGTGGTAGAGTGCTTGCCTAGCATCCATGGAGATCTGGGTTTGATTGCTCAGTATCACGTAGATAGAAAATCTAGATGTGGCACTGTGGCTCAAGTGGCAGAGGGCTAGACTTGAGAAAACCCGAGGACAGTGCTCAGGCCATGAATTCCAGCCCCAAGACTGGCAGAAAGATAAATGAAAATAAAAATGCTTTTTACGAGCTAATTCACTCACAGCATTTGCTTCTGAAATCTTCGCTTCTGCATCTTGTGAAAAACCCCTTTCCCTCAACGTAGACAAGAAAAACACTTCCATCTCATGGTGCACTGTGAGGCCACTGGTTGGGCTAAGAGCTAGTCGTGCAGCAACACATAGGTTTTATTCTAATACTTTCCAAACTTTGTACTCAAATATGCTACCTACTTACCAACTTAGGTTAGTTATCCTTATGCTATACCTTTTCTTCATTACTACAATATTCTTACACTCCTACGTTAATCCTGTTGTACCTCCCCTGACCTCTCTCATTCTTTTTTTCTATCTCTGGATCTCTGCTCGTCTTTCAACCTTTATACTGCACGGATCTACACTTGATGGCTGTTGAGCAATATTGTAGGTGGTTAATTATTCTCTAGGCTCAGAGGGACTTAAAGACAATAGAGATTGGATTGAGAGGCTTATTGTTTTGGCTATAACTCACTTATCAGTGGTTGTATTAGACTGGTCTGTAAGTGCACAAAAAGAAAGAGTGATAATACCAATCAAAACTTGTGAACATCTAGTGTCTGCCAGCTACAGAGGTCTAGGTTGGTTATATCTGAAAAACTATTATTGTATTTAGTAGAAATCGTGCTCCCATTTTCAAATGGGCAGAACAAGAAACTCAAGAAAAATGTCAAATCAAGAAACAACATCCCCCACCCAAAGTAAACAGACAATGGAACAGTCACTGGCACACCTAGAGGAGAGTCTTCCAAGTGCTGCACAAATGCAATTGATAAACATCATTAATGGAAAATGTGAAAATATAAAGAAAGAGACAATGGAGGAAGCCATAGCTGAACAAGAGGAAAGCATAAACAAGGTGATAATGATAAAGAAGAAGCCATAAAGGAGGCCATAACAAAGGTTTTTCAAAGAAAGATGGATGAATTCATAGAATCCACAAGTAAAACCTGACCAAACTCCAGCAAATGTCCAAAGAAAATAAAGCTACTGAGCTAACCACTCAAAAGGAAATCAAGGAGATAAAGAAATCCATACATGATCTAAAACAAGAGATGCAAGGCATCAAAAGTGAGCAATTAGAAGCAAGGGAGATGAAAAATAAAGTAGATAGCTTTGATAGGAGGTTGGACAATGCAGAGGAGAGAATTTCCGGAGCTGAAGATAATTTAGTTATTATAGAGAAAGAACAGAAAATGAGTCAATCCAAATCTAGGACAATTGGGAGAGCGCTTCAGGAGGTCCAAGATACAATTAGGAAGCCTGATATAAGGCTAGTTGGTATTGAGGAGGGCGTGGAGAAAGAGGTCAATGGTATTGGAAATATACTTCAGGGAATCATCTCAGAGAATTTCCAAAATATCCAGAAGGGCAGGCCCATCCAGATACGAGAAGCTTTTAGAACCCCAGACCTGACCAGAAAAGAACATCCAACCTCCACATTGTGATCCGAACTGGATCAATAGAAACGAAAGAAAAGATCCTAAAGGCAGCCAGGTAAAAGGGATCAGTAACCTATAAATTCAAACCAATCAGAATAACCCCAGATTTCTCAGCAGAGACCATGCAAGCACGAACTGAATGGAACCATATATGTCATGCCCTTAAATCAAATAACTACCAACCAAGAATACTGTGCCAGCTAAGCTCTCATTCATAACTGAGGGAACAATAAAAACATTCCATTCCAGGGAAAAACTGCAACAATATGTCGAAACAAAACCAACACTACAGAGAATTCTCAAAGATGCTCTATACATAGAAAACCAAAATAAATGCAATATAGGGAAAGAAATGGCACCTATACAGCATACCATCTAAGGACCACAAGAACTGTCAAGACACAGGCCCTACTAAAAGCTTTTAAAAATGGTAGGAACTAATAAATATCTCTCAATCCTAACTCTCAATATCAATGGACTTAACTCTCCAATTAAATGGCATAGGCTGTCTAGTTGGATCAAAAAGCAAGAGCCATCGTTCTGCTGTCTTCAAGAGACACATGTTACCCAAAAACAATCATCTTTTGAAAGTGAGAGGTTGGAATAAACTCTATCAAGCTAACTGCCCCCCTAAACAGCCTGGAGTTGCCATCCTCATATCAGATACAATAGACTTCAAACGAAAATTAGTAAGAAAAACAAAGAAGGTGACTACATACTACTAAAGGGATCTTTCCTCCAGGAAGACATAACGATCCTAAAAATTTACACACCCTTTTGAAGATTCTCAAAAGATTGAAGATTTGCAAGTGTAAGTTAGATTCCGTCATTAATATTAAATAATGCAATGAGTAGGGATTTATATTTGAAAAATCACTGTTGACAAAATCTAACACACATTTGCTTACTATTTGCTTTTGATTTCTCAAGAAGTTCAGTACAAACTAACATGTGTGGCTTATATCGACTGGGAGAAATGATTCAGAATATGTGACTCATTTGAACAGGAGTCAGTGAAAAGATACAGAAGCAGGATACCCATATTGTGATAATTTGTATCTTTTGCATATTTTGTTTTTGTTATTAATTCCATTTGTAGTATACATTTCTAGGTAAAAACTTTTAAAATGTTTCCAAACAATTTGTTATTTCAACAGTAAAAAAAAGAGATTTATATGCCTGATAAAATTCACAGAATCCAAATTTTTCCATATTATTTTTTGTTTTTTGTTTTTTTTTTTGGTGGGTCATAGATCTTGAACTCAGCCTGGGCACTATCCCTGAGCTCTTCAGCTCCAGGCTACCACCTTACCCTGGAGCCAAGTCCCACTTCCCATTTTCTAAAGGTAAATTGGAGATAAGAGTCTCAGGTCTTTTTGTGCCAGGATGGCTTTAAACCTTGATCCTCAGATCTTAGCCTCCTGAGTAGCTAGGATTATAGAAGTGAGCCACCACCCCATCATGCTCAGCTTTCTGGTTTTTTTTTAAAACAAGCCCTTTGCCTGGAACTCGGTCTGAGCACTGTCCTTCAGCTTTCCTCAAGCCTAGTGATCTTCTACTTGAGCCACAGCACTACTTCTGTTTTTTTCTGTGTATGTGGTACTGCGGAATTGAACCTTCGTCTTCATACAAGCACTCTACAACTATGCCAAACTCCCAGCCCCTCCACATTAGTTTTTATGATAGATCTTTCCATGCATCTAGGATGGCTAGAAATCCTTCTTGAGTTTCCCAAGATCAGGGAATATAGGTGTTTCCCATCTTGTGTGGCTACATAACCATTGTTTAGGGTACAGTTCTCTCTTCATTCTACCAATCTAGAGCAATTTTCATCTTCCATGTATAATCATTAAACATTCAGCTCCTGTTCCTCTCTACTCCATCTCTGGAACCATCGTGCTTTTTGGCTCTAAGGGGTTGTTGATCCTTGGAAGCTCTGGAAGGGAAAACATACCCTAGCTATTCCTTTATGACTGCTGTATTTTTAGTTTACTGTAATCAAGATTCATCTGTAAAATATATTAAAACGTTCTTCCTTTTCAATGCATTGTTTTGTATGTTTCTATCTTTTGATTATTATTAATAGTTGTGAATGGATTCTCCACATATTTGTTCTAGTCTCTGCTTTCTCTTCCGTTAGGTACAAATCTAGAAATAGAAGTGTTGGACCATATATCTATGTAATTCTATATTTAGTACTTTTTTAGCACTCTCCACGCAATTTTTATTGTTTTATATTCCTTGCAGAACTATTCCAAAGTTCTACTTCTTCTCACTACCTTCCCAGTAATAGTTAGACTTTGAAAGTTGTTTTTTTTATATGCGAAGGTGTGTGTGTGTGTTTGTGTGTGTGTTTGTGTTTGTGTATGTGGATCGTTTTGTTTAAAACTATATTTATATTAACATATTTAAAGTAATGATTTCATTGTAATTTTAATTTTTCTCATGACTGTTAATATTGAACTTCTTTCTACATTTTGAACTACTATTTCTATATATTCTTTTTAGAAAATCCTCTCCAATCTCCAATTTTTTTCCCTTTTTTTGTGTTGTAGTGGGGAAAGTCATGGGGCTTGGACCTTGGGCCGTGAGCTCTTTAGTTTAAGGCTATTGTCCTACCCTGAGTATTGCCCCTCAGTTCTTCTGCTCACAGCTCCCTACCCCTCTTCCCATTATATACAGAACAAAGGTCATCCTCAGTCTTTTTGAAAAAGTAAAACATGCAGTAAATTTGTAGTATAAAACAGCAAGAAATACATTTCTTGCCAGGTGCAGTAACTTCTACCTGTAATCCTAGCTACTCAGATATCAGGCTGATATCTAAAGATTTGGTTCAAAGCCAGCCTGGGCATTAGAAAGTCTATGAGACCCTCATCTACAGTTAACCACTAGAATATGGGAAATGGCACTGTGGCTTCATAGGTAGGGTGATAGCCTTGAGTTGAAGAGCTCAGGAACAGTGCCCAGGCCCAGAGTTCAAGCCTTACAAATCCCCCAGCCAAAAAACAGAAAAAAAAGTTTCTTCCCCAAGTGACTATTATGCCAGACATAGAACATTAACATTCTGGGTGTACTTCACAGTATTATTACTTGATACCCTAAGATTTTGCAATATTCTCACAGTACCAGCATATGTCATCATATAATGTAGTTCTTTTTCAATGGAATAATTCCATTTATAACCTAAATCTACTCCCCCGACTTATTTTTGTCGATACCACAATTGCTCTACCATGATATGCCACAAGCCATTAAACATTTTATGGTGGGTAATTGGAAAGGAGTCTCATGGAATTTTGTGCCAGGCTGGCTTTGAACCATGGTCCTCAGATCTCAGTCTCCTGAGTAACTAGGATGACAGGCGTGAGCCACCAACACCTGGCTTGCCTTTTTATTTTTTGTGGGTCTTGGGACTTGAACTCTGGGCCTAGGCACCATCCCTAAGCTTTTCAGGTCAATATTTCATGTAAGTCTAAACATTTAAGTAAAGGAATAAAATTCCAACAAAAAAAGAATAAAATTCCAGACATGACGTGTTTATAACTCAGTGCTAATTACTTGATGAAAATGTGCCATTCCAGAAGCTGGTGTCATTTGATGATGTAGCTGTGGATTTCAGCTGGGAGGAGTGGCAGCATCTGGACAATGCTCAGAGGACCCTGTACAGAGATGTAATGCTGGAGACCTACAGCAACCTGGTGTCCTTAGGTGAGCAAAAGTCAAATTCACTTGCAAGGCCAAGTGCCTTGTTATTCTGCAGATACATGAATGTTTATCAAACTTTCAATACTATTTAAATGAAAGAATCCAGGACCTGAGAAGTATCATTACTTTCTAAAGAAAACCTAAGGTAATTTTGTACTCATTCTTCAGGATACCTTCAGGATACTTTGACAACAGTTCTAAATTATGTTTCCTCTAATGGAGACGACATTCCAAACTTACACAGTAATTGTAAGTGGATAAACAATCCAGAATAGAATATATATCATTATTGGAAATAGGATCTACAAATCACTAAACAGTGAGTTTATAATGGAAACCTGGCACTAGGTGCAATGTTTCATGCCTGTAATCTTAAAATATTCAGGAGGAAGAAATCTAAGAATTCTAATTTGAAGCCAGCAATGGCATAAAAATTGCCATGAAACTCTATAACTCCAAGTAACCCCTCAAAAATGTTAGTGGAGTGTCAAGAGTTTGACTTTGTGGTTGAGTGCTTGCCTAGCATGCATGAAGACCTATGCATGTAAGTGGAGCTGGGACTCAAACTGGTATTTTTCTAGCCTTGAGCAAGACAGCTAAGTTTATGCCATACAAAATGAATCCAGAGCTAGGGAAAAGTCAACCATGGAGCCAGTGAGAAATGAGAAAAAAGATTTAATAGATAACTTGTGAGTAGGATGTCTGTGAACTTAAAGCAATGATGACACAGCATAAGCAATAACTCTCTACTGTTTCTAATTTACAGGGCCCTGTGTTCCCAAACCTGTATTAATTGACAAGCTAGAGCACTGTGCAGAACTCTGGATAGGAAATTCCTCTGACAAGAATATCACAGGTGAGTGAATGCATCTTCATATTGATGTTGGAGCCTGAGCCCCATTGGTAAGTTCATGTTGTGATGTACTGAGCAATAATATTCTTAGTTACCTAAATCCTGTGTGGAACCTATGGAATTCTTTGTGAATGAATCAAGAATCATTTTCTTTTCCCAATCCTATGCTTGGTCTCAGGGCCTGAGCATGGTCCTTGGGTTTTCTCAAGGCTAGCTCTCTACTTTTTGAGTCATAGCACCACTTCTGGCTTTTTCTTTGTATGTAGTACCAAGGAACTGAACCAGGTCTTTGTGCATGCTAGCCCAAACCCCCGGCACCAAGAATCATAGGGTGATATAATGAATTCTATGTGGCAGTAGAGTTAAAGTTAGATTTCTCTGTAGAAATCACTGTGAAACAAAATAAAATGAGAAAGCCATGAGCCCATGGCTCATGCCTGTAATCCTAGCTACTTAGGAGGCTGAGATCTGAGGATCAAGGTTCAAAGACTGACCTATCACAAAAACAACTTAGACTCTTCTGTCCAATGAACCAATAGAAAATGAGAAGTGGGGTTGAGGCTAAAGACATAGGGCAGTAACCTTGAGCTGAAGAGCTCAGGAAGAACAGCCAGCTCTAGAATTCAAGTCCCATGACTGCAAAACAAGAAAGAAAGAAAGAAAGAAAGAAATAAAGAAAGAAAGAAAGAAAGAAAGAAAGAAAGAAAGAAAGAAAGAGGGAAGAAAGAGGGAAGAAAGAGGGAAGGAAGGAAAGGAAGAAAGAAAGAAAGAAAGAAAGAAAGAAAGAAAGAAAGAAAGAAAGAAAGAAAGAAAGAAAGAAAGAAAATTCATTTCTTTAAAACTAAGACTATAAATGATTGAGCAAACAAGGAATGAGTCAGGGCATTATTCTCTGATAAGGATAATATCTTTTTGCTGGTAGGAAGAGACTGGTATTCAAAACCACACCTTTCCACCAGAAATTGAGCCTAGTGGTAGAGTGCTTGCCTAGCATGCACAAAGACACAGGTTTGATTCCTTATTACCACATACATAGAAAAAGCCAGAAGTAATGACTTTATTGGTAGGGTTCTAGTCTTGAGAAAACCCAAGGACAGTGGTTAGGTCCTAAGTTCAAACTCAGGAATGGAAGGAAAAAAAAACAACAAAGTTTCAATCAACATAAGAAAATTAACTAGACAATGAGCTGGAGATTTTCTGGTCTTCCATGGTTCTGAGGGACAGGAGTGTTAGAAAAGGAATTTTTATAAGACTTCAAATGGAAAGAAACAAATTTCAAAATTCCCACAAATACCTAAATTGAGACTTTAGTGAGAAGTTGTAACTGAAGGGATATAGGTGTAAGTCCTTACTCTCAAGAATCGTTCTTGCTTGGATCAAAGGCAAACAGACATATAAACCAAATTTGTGGCCACTGAATCTAGAAAAAATTCGTGTTCCTCACTTAATGGTTAATAAGCACACAGCATTGAAACTGGGTAAGGTAATCCTATCTGCTACTCAGGACCTGAGACTCTTATCTGTAGTTAACTCTAGAAAACAGGAAGTGGGGCTGTAGCTCAAGGATAGGGGTTATAGTCTACTGCTGAAGCATTCAGGGACAGGGCCGAGGCCTATGAACTACAAAAAAAAAAGAAAAGAAAAGAAAAGAAAGTTTTAAAAAGATGCAAAACAGCACAATATTTAGATTATTCCTCAAAAATAAAAGAAAGGCAGCTATTCCTCAATGTATAAACAAAACAGTATTTGAAAAAAAAGCAGCTGCAGGTATACTATAGGTAGTACTCAGCTTAAAACTGTAGCAATACATAGTTGGGTAATTTCAATAAATATTTCCTGTGATATAAAAAGAGAACTAAAACACAGAAAAACATTATTGGTCATTGTAAAATGTCATTTTCTTAATATGTTAGGGAGAAAAGCATATATTTCTCACAAATCAATTTCCACTTTTATATTTTAAAATATCTAACACTTAGGATGGGAAAATAAACTCATTACCTTTACACTAAGGAATATTTGTATCTCATGTATGTTTGTGTCTTTTTTTCTATGACTCATTTTAGATGTCCAGGTAATGGAAAATGTGTTCAAGACCTGCCAGGAAAGTCCACATCAATGTCTTTGTGAAGTGGCAGTTGCAAGTAGTATCGAAGTGGAGGAAAACGTGAGATTAGCAACAACTTTAAATTTGAGCTCTACACATAATCCAGAGCTCATTAGTAATAACGGTAACAACTTAGGTGTGAGGACTGAGGAGTTCATTAAGTGTCAGAACATGCTTCTGTCTCCTAAGCCTGATGAGATGCATGCTGCATATAGATCTCGTATGTCTCCTGTTCTTAAAAAATCCATCAGATATTCAGAGCATTTTATTCATGATTGTGACAGTCCAAAAGATCTGCACTATCATAATTCTGTTTTCCCTGCCCAAGAAATTCTTCAGGGAGGGAGAAAACTGCTAAATGTACTGTGTGATGAAAAATATTGTACTTAACACCGACCATCACTACACATCCGAAAATGTACACAGGAGAGACTCCTCATAAATGTAGTGAATGTGAGAAATCTTTCAGTAATGAAATATGCCTTACAATACCTCAGAGCAAATATCCTGAGATATGTAATGCGTACATCAAGTGTAAAAATTAATTTCTGAGAAGTCAGACCTGACGCTCCAACCTCGATCTCCAAGAGAAGACAAACCTTATGAATATGAGGAACGTAATACAATTTCTGCCCAGAATTCAGCTCTCAGCACACATCAGAGATCTCACACACAAGAGAAATCTTATGAATGGGATAAATGTGGGAAGACTTTTAGACTGAAATCATACCTCACTTTGCACCAGAGAAGACACACAGAAGAGAAACTTTATGAATGTAACAAATGTGAAAAGTCTTTCACCCAGAAGATACACCTTCGAGTTCATCAAATAACACACACAGGAGAGAAATCTTATAAGTGTAATGAATGTGGAAAGTCTTTCCAAGGGAAGGGAAAACTTCGTGTTCATCAGAGAATACACACAGGAGTGAAACCTTATGAATGTAACCAATGTGTAAAGTCTTTCAGACAGAAATCTTCCCTCAAATTGCATCAAAGAACACACACAGGAGAGAAACCTTATGTGTGCAACAAATGTGGAAAGACCTTCAAGTGGAAGTCATATCTTGATGGGCATAATAGCACACACACAGGAGAGAAAACTTATGCATGTAATGAATGCGGAAAGTCTTTCAAACTCCATGTTCATCAGAGAATATACTGAGGAGAAACACCTTATGAGTGTAACATATGTGGAAAGTCCTTCACACAGAAGCCAAACCTCAACATGCATAAGACAATTCAAACAGGAGAAAAACCTTATGAATGTAACCGATGTGGAATGTCTTTCAAATGGAAGTCTTCCCTCAAATTGCATCAGAGAACACACACAGGAGAGAAAATGTACGAGTGCATCAAATGTGGTAAGACCTTCAGATGGAAGTCACATTACAGGAGGCATAACAGAATTCACACATATTAGAAACCTTAGGAATATAACCAAAGTTGAAAGTCTTTCGTGCAGTATTCACCCTTCAGGAAGCGTAAGAGAGTTCACACATCTGAGAAGCCTTAGCAATGTAATAAATAGGAAAGACTTTTTAGTCTGTGGAAGAAAACTCAGCTTGTGTCACAGAACCAACACAAGATAAAACCCTTAATGAATGTAGCAAATATTCAGTCTTTTCCCCAGAAGGCACAAGTCAAGATTTATCACTAAACACCCACAGGATAGAATCCTCTGAATAAAATGAAAGGGAAATTTTTTTGAAGAACCCATAGTTGAGTTTGCATGATACCACACAGACACAGGATAAAAATCGTATGAATATAAGAATATGAAAAATCCATCATGAATGCATGACTAAGTATAAAATGCACATAGGAGAGAAAAACCTTATGAATATTACAAATGTGGAAAGTGTTTGACCTGGAAGGCATACTTCTGTGTTCATCACAAACCTGATTTCCATAGAAGAAAAGAAAACTAATAAATAGAACAAATGTGCAATGACTTTTAATCAGAAGTCAGTCTTCAGTACATTTCAGAACATACAAAATAGAGAAATTCTGAGTAATGAAAAACATTTAGCTATATATAGAATCTCTGTATATGGGAGCATTAGGGTAAGTCTTCTAAACAAAGTCAACCTTCAGCAAGCATTAAGAGCACTCACAGAAGAAATAATAGCATGTAGGAAAACCTTTGTCAGAAACCTCTAAAAGCTGCCTGTGTGGCTTAATGGTAGAGTTCTAACCTATCAAGGATGAAGGCCTGGGTTAGATTCCTCAATACTACGTGAAAAGAGCAAGCCAGAAGCAGCACTGTGGTTCAAATGGTGGAGTGCTAATCTTGAGCAAAAGTAGCTCAGGTCCTGAGTTCAAGCCTAAGGATTGGAGAGAGAGAGAGAGAGAGAGAGAGAGAGAGAGAGAGAGAGAGAGAGAGAGAGAGAGAGAGAGAGAGAGAGAGAAAAGAGAGAGAAAGAGAGAGAAACAGGAACTTCTAAATTTTACAGAGATAGAGAAGGAGAGAAGGAGACAGAAACTAATTTCTAAACTTTACAGTCTTTCTATTTCATTACAAATTCGTGTATGTCATTCTTTCTGACAGAAGCACAGAATTCCATTGTGTAAAAATACCATATTTGATCTACTCATCAACTGACGGGCATCTGGGTTGGTTCCATACCTTTGCTATAGTAAATAGTGCTGTGATAAATGTTATTGTTCTAGTGAATTTAGTATGTCCTATCTGGACGATTGGCAAGTAGTGAAATTGCTGGATCACAAGGGAGCTCTATGTTTAGTCTTTTTGGGATACTGCCATAGTGCTTTCCATAGTGGTTGAACGAGTTTGCAATCCCACCAGCAGTGTAGTAGTGATCCCTCCTGGCCACATCCCCTCCAGCATACGTTATTAGATTTCTGGATCTTGGCCATTCTAACTGGAGTGAGGAGGAAAAGGGAAAGAGGAACTGAAACTTTCTCTCCTTATAGATGACATGATTCTGTATTTAAAGAACCCTATAGACTCTACTCCGAAGCTGCTTGAGCTGATATAAAACTTTGGTAAGGTAGCAGGGTATAAAATTAACCCTCAATGTCAACTGCATTCCTATATGCCAACAAATGAGAGGAATGAGGCAAGAATCAGGATAGCAACTCATTTTGCTATCAAAGAAAATAAAATACCTAGGAATTAACTTAGAATGTAAAGCACCTTTTTGATGGAACTATAAACCCTGGAGAAGGAAATTAACGCAGAACTGAGGAAATGCAAAAACCTATGCTCCTGCTTTGGAAGAAGTAATATTGTAAAAATGGCAATCTTGATAAGGACTATGTACAAATTCAGTGCAATATTCATCAATATCCCAATGTCATTCTTTAAAGAAACAGAAGAGGAAATCCAAAATTTCACTTGGAATAATAAAAGACCCCTTATAGTCTGTCTTCTTGCATGATACATAATGTTTAATCTCACCTTCTCCACCAAAATCTCACCTTTCTCATTGAGACATAGGTGGCCCTGTTTACTAGCAGCAAAGGCTCAAACGCGCTGTTTCAGGTGTCACGACTGCCTCTGTTACTGGGTAGATTCAACTCTGTCATCGATTCTGAGGTCTGCTCTGGGAGTCTTGGTCACAAGTTGTTCTGTGGCATCTGCTGCCAGCCTGTGCCTATTTGCTTCCTTTTCCTCCTACAGCCTACAACAGGGAATGAAATTCAGGCGCTGATGCTCTCCTTCATATGGAGGGCAGGATGAGCCCAACCCTCCCTCATCTTCCTCTTCCAATTTTTGGGAAAAAAATGTGCTGGCAGAAGTCCTCAGGTGTGCGGCATGGCTGATCCACGATTTTAGTCCAGGCTGGTCAGGAGGCTGAGATCTGAGTATGGAAGTTCCAACTCACCTAGAACAGGAAAGTCTGATAGATTCTTACTACCAAAAATAAAAACAGCTGGGAATGGAGTTTGGGCTCAAGTGGTAAAGGGCTAGTCTTGAATACAATTGCTTAGTGCCCAGGCCCTGAGTTCAGGCTCCAGCACTGCCAACAACCTCACTTTAGTGAGATTTTAGCTTTATCCATGTAGGCACATCTCACTGGAATCTTTGCTGGTAGAGATAGTCTTCATAATTTTGTCTCAAGGTAAAGGTCCTCCTGGGGTAGTACACAAAAGGTGTCATGGAGAGAGGAGCCCCACTTGCTCCAGGTTTGAAGATGGCATAGGTCAAGCCAGCATGGAGTTGGCACATCAGCCTTTTTCACAGCACCACCTACCAGTGAATGTCAAATGACATTGATTGTTGTGGGATTGTGTGATTGAAGTGCCCGATTAAGGGCAGTGTTAGCACATCCAAACTTGGATACCAGGAATGCTGAAATCTCAAAGCAAAGATTTCTGTTGGCTACAGAAATGCTGGTGTGTCTGTTATTCAATAAAAGTTCAGGTGCAAAGATTCTGAAGCTTGATGCCATGTGTTTATTCCATTTAGTAAAATCATTTTAATGCACTGTATAAGTTAAAACATTTGATAAGAGTCAGGGGTAGTGAAAACATTGTTCTTGAATTCAGGTGTCTGGCAGGGTAATGGGGGGGTGTCGGTGGCTAGGACTATGAAGCTGGAGCTGCTATCAAACCATGGATCATGTTCCTCTTTGTGTGGGAGAAATGACTCCAAAGATGAAATTTGAATGGTGAGGAAAAGATGATGATGTACTCAGGAAATTTCTCCTAAACAAATGCTCATGTGGAAGTTGGATGGGGGCTGGGCATATCTGAGGCAGAGCTTAAGGGGGCTTCTCATGGCGTTGAGAACGTTCCTTGCGACTTCAGGCGTGCAGCAGGGTATTTTAGATGGCCATTGTGAGATGGATGGAATAAGACTGGAGACAAGATGAATGCTGGGATCCGGCAATGCTCTTGCATGAGTGGCTGGTGGCTCACCTGAAAGAACTAATTATGTCTAAAAAAGAAATCAGGAATTTATTTGATTAGATAATACCTGTAATCCAAGGCATAGTCAGGATCCTGATCTTAGTATTGTGGTTTAAAACCAACCCAGCAAAGGGAAAAATGCATGAGACTCTTACTCCCAGTTCAGAGCAAGAACAAAGATTGAAGTAGAGCTGTGGCTCAAGAGCTAGAGTGCTACCTTGAGCAAAGAAAAGCTAAGAAAAAGCTCCAGGTCTTGAGTTCAAGGCCAGGAATGAAAGAAGGAAGGTAAAAAAAGGGAAGTATATGAGGAAGGGAAATATATAAATGAAAGAGAGAAGGAACTAGAAATTTAAAACTAGAGAATATTTAAAAGTCATCAGTCCTTCTAAGAAAAGTGTTGGAGTATGGGTTGTATATGTGGTGAACTGGAAGCCCAGCAGTGACTTGTTAACCAAAGAGTCACCATGATGAGCAAAGGATAGAAATCTGCATGAGCCTCTTAGCGGATGGAGTCACAGAAGAGAACCTCAGCTCCCATCCCATAGTTAGAAGTATATAGAGATGGGGAAGTTGGCATCACCTTGATGTCATTGTGTCCATGGAGATTGGAAGCCATGGCTCTGTGAAAGCACAATGTTCTGGTTACTGAGCTGAGAGGCTGAGGAGAGCCAAGTCCTGGCCATGAAGAAATCAGGGTGGCAGCAGAGCAACTCTGCTGCAGTGTGTGCCTGCTTGGCTGTTCTTATTCTGTGGTGGATCAGGCCGGAGCGGGTGACAGTAACTGTTTTGTGGTCACAAGCCCTTCACCAAGAGCTTCCTCTGGGATCCTCATAAGCTACAGGGTGGCTGGTGGTGGGATGTGTGTGGGGTGGAAGTGACAGAGGGATGGACGCATGGCAAGGTGGGTGAAGAGATGAGAGGAATGATGAGAGCCCAGTTCATTGGTTTCCAAGGTTAATGGGTGGGAGGTAGAGAGGCATGATGGAGGAAAGATGGAGGCAGGGGAAGGTGGTGACAGACTGAGGCCATCTGTAGTGCCAGCCTGGCCATCATCTGAAGCCCATAGGCAGCTTCCTGATCCCTCACTTTGTCCTGCTCCTTGTGGAGGGAATGTCACGTGTACCCAGAGCTAGGGGTGGGTCAATGTTAGTAGCACCTGGAGAACCATTGGCCTCTACCTGGGTGAGGGGTGGTTCTGGCTCCCATCCTGGGTGGCCTGATAGCTATGGAACAGATCTCTCCTTAGCTACCACAGTCAGTGGCTGCTCTCCATCTAGGGTTAGGGCACCTGCTCAGCCATCAGGACACCCCATGCCAGGACAGAGGCCTACAATTCAGATGGCAGCACAGGGGTGAAGATGATCTCACCGTAGCCCTAGTTACATGGCTGTCCCTGCATGCAGGTCAGGGTGAGCTGGGGGAAGATGTTCTCTGTGTTTTTCCACAGCCTATCCCGGCCCCTTCTTGTGTCTGATTAGACCAAGAGAGTACCAGGTTCCCTCTCATAGTCCTGGTTCTTTTTCTTTTACAGTCATGAGGCTTGAACGCAGGTCCTGGGTACTGTCCCTGAGCTCTTTTCTCAAGGTTGATGCTCTACGATTTCAACCATAGTGCCATTTCCAGCTTTTCCTTTTCATGTGGATCTCTGATATCTCCAGTGCTGTGCCTGCAGGGAGGCACTCACCCCACAGACAGAGCCACCTCTGCCGTGACTGTGACTGCCCACAACCCTCACACCCACTCCTTGCACACCCCTCGACTCCAGTTTTAGCTCCTCTTGGACTGGGTGTCCGGCCTACCCCTTCCTACACTCACAAAGGGTCTACAATTGTCTTCCCAGGGTCCTTTCTTCTGCCAGCCAGAGTACCGACTGTGCACATCTTGACGATCACAGAGCTCAAAGCCAAATTCTGAGATGCAGAAGGGGGTGACCCAGTAGCTGCACAGGGACCATGGATCATCCTGGGCATCCCCCAGCCTGTGACTTCCCCCACCCCGTTGGCAGGGAAGCTCCATGCCCACATCCTGATCCCTGGTCCCATCCAATTCCATTCTCCCTTGGATTTTGCAGACTGTCTCCCCTCAGGATCTACAATTCTATTCATCACTTTATGTCCTTATCACTGATTTGCTACTTTGGCAGGATCTCCCCGTGCCTGGAGAGTGGGCATGTCATGTACTCTCTGTGGAGAAGTTGCCCCAGGAGAAGAAATATGCAATTCATGTGTGTGTTGGACAGGGCAGGAGGGCTCCCTAGGATCAGAAGCCACAGGAGGGGTGCAGATGGGGGAATGCTAGGGGGCCCAGGGGACAGTGGGAGTTAGGGCACAGTTGGTTCCTTCTGCAGGGTTGACACCGCTTCACAAACCCAACAGAATGAGGTTCACATTACAGATGTCAGAGACAGTGCAGATTGCCAATGGGCGAAAGGGTCACTGTCACCCCCAGATGCTGGCTGCATGCTGGGATGCACGCAGAGATGGTTTCAAGATCAGATAATGAGGATGTTGCAGGGTGTAACCATTCTTTTCAGATGGCTCTCTACCTCTCTTGAGCTTCATCTCTATCTTTGGATTTCTCTTGGCAGTTAACTGGAAATGAGAGTTTCATTTACTTTCCTTTCTGGACTGGCTTCAAACAGAAGCTATGCACAGTTTTCAAACCATACCCTACTGAAGAAGGGAAGCTTGATCTGGTGCTTAACTGGGTTGCACTTTGGCTCCATTTGCTATGCCTCACGGGAGGGGGCTCATCATTTGTAGACTAAGATCTCATGACCTTCAAAGCCAAATGCTACCTGAAAGTTCAGGGTCCCAGCCTATGTGTTGGGCCTGGGTGAATACATTCTCTGTTATGCTGGGTCATCAACCCATGTTTTAAGCTGGAAGTAGGCAGTGCCACATTTGATAAGAACATCTGCCAGAGATTGTCACCTCATGAAAGCAGATTCTAAATTTGTATTCCATTTCCTGTGGTGGAGAAATCCCCTCCAAGTTAGACAGGCTCACATCCACCTGCAGGTCACACTCCTAATGCACCCTTGAGTGTCCTCATGGTATTGGGATCTAAGTTTGTAGGGAATGCTGGTTTAGGCCATGAATTAGCTGGACAAGTGATGACAAACGTGTTGTGGATTAATATGAGAACAATTTAAGAAGCCCTGGAGGAGCATCAACCTGACCTCTGTGGTGCTATAAATCTGATAGGATGTCCCAGACTGAGAAACAATCACGTGGCTTTGTGTTTGGCACCCAGACATGTGAGTGCATGACTTAGCTGTCAGCCAATACAGAGGAGGACATGAATAAGTGGGTGGAAAGCATCTGTCAGACCCCTGTCTGGGGGCAGGTGGAGAGAACATAGGAAGGTAGATACCATGGCTGTGGTTGGGCCAAAAAAAGGGTAAAAGAATCAAAGGAACCAGGTACTGGTAGCTCAAGACTGTCATCCTAGCTACTCATGAGTTTGAGATCTGAGGATCACAATTCAAAGCCAGCCCAGGACAGAAACTCCATGAGACTCTTATCTGCAATAAACTACTGAATGCAAGAAGCTCAAGCTCAGTGACAGCATCCAGGCCTAGCGTTCAAAACCCAGGACTGGCCGACAAAAGTATCAAAGGACAAGAAGCTGGCCAAAAGTTAGAGGGACTCTATCATGACAAACAATACAATGGAAGTTGCACTCAGAAGACTTGCACAAAATCTGGAAATGCCTGACACCTATCAATGTATGTTTCCTGTTTGTCTAAATACATATGTTTATGCATTTATATATTAGTATAGAGAGACAGATCAATACATATGACTATACATATATACATAGCTAGACACTTATGGGTGGGTGGTATACTGTGTGAGAGTTTGTGTTTGTGTTTTGTGGATGGCTATCTCTGTTTAGGAAAGATAGAAAATATGTAAATATCTTTAAAAAAACTTGATAAAATATAGAGAGACATAAGATCTTGAGGGAATCTGAAATGACAAGATTATTCACAGGCACGTTTATCCTTATGGATTCCTACACCTGCTCAGTGTTCAGTTCAAACTCCAGTTCTACAGGTTCCTCCATTAGATCCTCATGGAAGTTGAGTGACACTTCAACTTGCAGAGTCCACTCTGTCCACTCTGTACCTATTTCCATTCTTAGGTTTGGGTCATCGTGGAAGAGCTTATCCTGAACTCCGGATGAAAAACCCACCAATGGAGCTGGTGACTGATGGTGACAGAGAATCATCACTGCACTCCAGAAAGCATGGGCCTTCTGTAGAAATTACCAAACAGGTTTAGAGTCCTGTGGATATACCTTTTGCTCTGAACCCCATGTGTGACACAGTTGAACCTGCAGATACTATGGAGGAAGAAAAAGACCAGCCAGATTTCTTTCCGTTTCCTTTCACACTCCACCCAGAGTCAGTCCATCTGAGTCAGAGTAACACTCCACTTATTGTGCAAGCTGAAGGGGCACACGCTGGGCTCATGGAAAATGTCCCCATGGGAAGCAGCAAGTGTACTCTCAATACTGGATTCATTGGAGGAAAATGAATCCATCCTCACAGAATATCCAGACCCATCCATCTCACTAAAAGAGACTCAATCTCCATTCGACAAACCAGAATCCATCCCCCTCTTAACTCAGGAAGGACATTCTGTTTCTCATGAGGAAGGAGACCCTTCTGAGGACTCTGAAATAGAATTACTGTCTGAAGGCAACTTGGAGGCCAGTCTGGATTTAGAGCTTCCCTGTCCCCTTCCTAAAAAGACATCTCTTTATCTTGCTCTCATGATTCTTGTCAAGTATTCATTGTATTTACTTTGCTAACTATTAAACTCTCATTGTTAATATTATGGTGTGCAGTTCTTCAGTCCTTATTATACTGTGTTTTATTTTCCACTTAGAATGTGAGACCTCAGACACATAGGTCCTGGGTGGGCCAAAAACCAGACAGGTCTGGTCCCATAGAAGACAACCTTACTGGATATACAGGGAACTATGAAATGCATGGAATCACCAGGAATCCATTCCAGGCCTCCATGGAAAGACAAGTCAGCTACCAAAGCTTAAGGTCAGAGCAGATGCCTGAAGATGTGTTTTGTCAATCGGGAGACGTGCCAGAGTAACTGTAATATTATTTGGGACTCTGTTCTGTGAGTTCAAGTCTGCTTATATATCCATTGTGCTTTGTACAAATATTTAAGAAAATTAAAACTCCACAATAGCATCAAAAATCTACTTTGGCTTTGAATGTGGCCTAGTTGTAGAGAGCTCGCCTAGTATACAAGAAGACCTTGATTCAATTCCTCGGCACTGCATACACAGAAAAAGCAGATGGGGCACTGTGGCTCAGGTTTCAGAGTGCCACCCTTGAACAAATGTGGCCAAGGACAGTTCCTGGTCCCTCAGTTCAAGCCCCAGGACTAGCCAAACAAGAAATCATACCATTTTCCACACATTTGGAAATAAATCTGTTTTATCTAACCCTACTTCTTTTTTGCCAGTCCAGGGTGTGTGCCACCAAGCAAAGCTACTGGCCTCCAACTTTACTATTTTTAATCATTTAATTTTTTTTACATAATCATATTTCATGCTGTCTGTATTAATACCATAAACAGTATGCTTAGTTTAATAATGTTAAAGGTAAAACATAAGAAATTAATAACTAAAATTCATTTTTTATTAGTTTTATAGCATTATGAGAAAAATTATTTTAGAGTTCGAGTAATCCATTTTGATAAATATATCAACCTACATCATTTATTTGAACACATTTGAAACTATTTTTTTCAGGAATGAAAATACATATATATTTGTTGTAAATGAAATTTATGACTTGGGGGGAAGGGAAAGAGAAAAGGGGGGAGGGGGTAAGAGTGTTTACAAGAAATGTACTCATTACATATGTAACAGCAATCTCTTTGTATATCACCTTGACAACAAATTTTTTGAGAAGTACAATAAGTTTTGATGTCTACTTAGGGCAGAATTTTTTTTGCCAGTATTGTGCTTAGACTCAGGACCTGAGCACGATCCTTGTTTTTGTTTTTGTTTATTCTTAAGGCGCAAGTTCTATCACATTTGCCACAGCACCACTTCTATATTTTTTTATCTATGTTGTGCTGAGGAATTGAACTTCGGTCTTCATTCATGCTTGGCAAGAACTCTTCCATTAGGCTTAACTTATGGCCCCAGTGGGAAGGAAGTTTTCCATAAAATATGTAGGAAATATGTCCACTAAGGAAAAGCCATCAAAAATAGAAAAATTATATACTTAGATAACGACATGCCAGTAGTATGGCAGATCTCTGTAATTCTAGCTTCAAGAGTGGCCTATTTGGACCGGGAGTTGGCTGGCTGAAGTAAAGGTCTATCCTTGAGCAAGCCCTAGGACAGTGCTCTGGCCATGAGTTGAAGCCATAGGACATGCAAAAAATAATAATTTAATGCCCGTGACTGGTGGCTCACCCTGATAATCCTAGCTACCCTGGAGGATCGAGGTTCAAAGACGGCCCAGGCATAAAAATCTGTGAGAATCTTATTTTCAAATAATCCAGAAAATTCAAAATGACAATGTGCCTCAAGTGGTAGAGTTCTTGCCTTGAGCTGAAGAGCTTAAGGTAAACATCTACGCCCAGAGTTCAAACCCCATGAGTGAAAAACAGAAAAAGAAAAAGAAAGCCCTTATCTAAGACTGTAGTGCACACTAGTGGTAGTTTGCTTGCCTAGTATGCACAAAGCCCTGTGTTCAATTACTCTGTACCACTTACACCAAAAAAAAAAGCTGGAAATGATCTCAGAAGGTTGGGTTCTGAGGATCACAGTTCAAAGCCAGGCCAGACACTAAAGTCCATGAAACTGTTACTTCCACTTAAGCACCAGAAAACCAGAAGTGACACTGTGGCTCAAGGTGTTTAAGGTTGTAGCCTTGAGCTGAAGAGCCCAGGGACACTGCCCAGGTGCGCAATTA
Source organism: Megascapheus bottae (assembly GCF_031878675.1). NCBI lineage: Eukaryota > Metazoa > Chordata > Mammalia > Rodentia > Geomyidae > Megascapheus > Megascapheus bottae. Next base: position 317,381 of record NW_028327526.1, on the reverse strand, counting down.
AAGTCTTACAACCAAAAGACAGAGAGAGAGCGAGCGAGCGAGCAAGCGAGCCAGCGAGAGAGAGAGAGAGAGAGAGAGAGAGAGAGAGAGAGAGAGAGAGAGAGAGAGAGAGACAGAGACAGAGACAGACACAGAGACAGAGAGAGACAGAGACAGAGACAGAGACAGAGAGACAGAGAGAGACAGACAGACAGGCAGGCAGACAGAGACAGAGACATCAAACAGTCAGGCACTGCTGGCTGAAGCGTGTAATTCTAGCTACTATGGAGGCTGAGATTGGAGGACCTTGGTTCAAAGCCCAAAGCCAGCCTGGACACATATGTTTGAGAGACTTACATCACCAATTAACTACCAGAAACCAAAAATGGAGCTGTAGAGGAAGAGCGCTAGCCTTGAGCTGAAGAGCTCAGGGACAGTGTCCATGAGGGAATATTTCTCAAACCTTTACGCCAAGAAATTTGAGAATCTAGAAGAAATGGATGAATTCCTAGACAATATTAACATACCCACACTGAACCAAGAAGAGCTAACCCAACTCAACAGCCTATTTCAAACTCTGAAATAGAAATGGAAATTAGACAACTTCCACTTAAAAAGGGCCCAAGGCCAAATGGATTCACAACTGAAATCAATAAGGTCTTCAAAGCAGAGCTCACACGAATACTCCTCAAGCTCTTCAACGAAATTGAAAATGAAGGTTGTTTACCAAACTCATTCTGTGAAGCCAGTATATCCCTCATCCCCAAACCAGACAGAGATTCATCAAAGAAAGAGAACTATAGACCCATTTCTTTGATGAACATCGATGCAAAACTTCCCAACAAAATACTGGCCAACCGTCTACAACAACTCATCAAAAAAATTATACACTATGATCAAACTGGATTCATCACAGGGAGGCAAAGCTGGTTCAACATACACAAATCAATTAATATAATTCAACACATCAACAGGAGCAAGGACAAAAATCACATGATTGTCTCAATAGATGCGCAAAAGGCATTTGACAAGATCCAAAACCCATTTATGTTAAAAGATGTGGAGAAACTAGGACTCCATGGAACATTTCTCAATGTAATAAAGGCTGTGTATGAGAAACCCACTGCCAGTATTATAATTAATGGTAAAATTCTAAAGCCATTCCCTCTAAAATCAGGAACGAGACAAGGATACCCACTCTCTCCACTCCTTTTTAACATAGTACTAGAATTCCTAGGCAGTGCAATAAGGCAAGAAGCAAGCATAAAGGGGATCCAAGTAGGTAAAAAGGAAATAAAACTATCCCTCTATGCCAATGACATGATTCTGTATTTAAAGAATCCTATAGACTCTACTCCCAAGCTCCTTGAGCTGATTCAAAGCTTTGGAAGGGTAGCAGGTCATAAAATCAACCCTCACAAATTAACTGCCTTCCTTTACACCAACAGTGAGAGGAACGAGGCAATAATCAGGAAAGAAACTCCTTTCACAATAGCCTCAAAGAAAATAAAATACCTAGGAATTAGCTTAACTAAGAAGGTAAAGGGCCATTGAGATGAAAACTTTAAAACCCTAAAAAAGGAAATTAAAGCAGAACTAAGGAAATGGAAAAAACTCCCATGCTCCTGGATTGGAAGAATCAACATTGGGAAAATGACAATCTTGCCAAGGGCTATCTACAAATTCAATGCAATAACCATCAACATCCCAATGTCATTCTTTAAAGAAATAGAAGAGGCAATTCAAAATTTCATATGGAATAATAAAATACCCCGCATAGCAAAAACACTTCTTAGCAGAAAGAACAGCGCTGGAGGAATTTCAATTCCAAACTTTAGACTCTATTACAGAGCTATAATTCTCAAAACAGCTTGGTACGGGCACAAGAACAGGCCTGAAGTCCAATGGAATAGAACTGCAGACCCAGATATCAAACCACAGACCTATGACCACCTAATCTTTGACAAGGGAGCCAAAAAATAGAATGGAGGAAAGATAGCCTCTTCAACAAGTTGTGCTGGCAGAACTGGTTAAGCACCTGCAGAAAAGTAAAGTTGGATCCTTCTTTGTCACCTTGCACTAGAATTAACTCCAAATGGATCAAAGACCTGGAGGTAAAAACTGACACACTGAAAAGTTTACAGGAAGGAATAGGAGATACACTAGGCCTCCTTGGCACAGGTCAAACTTGCTTATTAAGGACCAAGAATCACAACAAATCAGAGAAAGGCTGGATAAGTAGGACTGCATTAAACTGCAGAGATTTTGTATGGCAACGGATATAGCTAGTAAAGTAATCAGGAAACCTACAGAGTGGGAGAAGATCTTCACCAACCAAACAACGGACAAAGGCCTCATATCTAAAATATATCAACAACTCAAAAAATTGAATCACTCCAAAACTAACCTCCAAAGGAACACCCATCCCATTAAAAAATGGGCGAAAGACTTAAAGAGAGTTTTCTCTGAAGAAGAAACAAAAATGGCCTATAGACACATGAAGAAATGCTCCACATCTCTGGTCATAAAGGAAATGCAAATCAAAATAACTCTAAGATTCCACCTCACAACAGTTAGAATGGCCAGGATCAGGAAAACGAATGACAACAGATTCTGGAGGGGATGTGGCCAGGAGGAATCACTACTACACTGTTGGTGGGAGTGCAAAAATGTTCAACCACTATGGAAAGCAGTGTGGCAGTGCCTCAAAAGGCTAAACATAGAACTAACCTATGACCCAGCAATTCCACCACTTGGCATTTACCCCACAATCCAGAAAGAAGGGCATACTGAACCCACTAGCACAACAATGTTCACTGCAGCACTATTCACCATAGCAAAGATATGGAACCAACCCAGATGTCCCTCAGTTGATGAGTGGATCAACAAGTTGTGGTATTTGTACACAATGGAATTCTATGCTGCTGTCAGAAGGAATGACATCGCCTCATTTGTTAGCAAATGAAAGACTTAGAACAAATCATATTAAGTGAAGTAAGCCAGACTCAAAGGAACTTAGGCTCAGTGTTTTCCCTCATTCGTCATAATTAGTAGAAACCTTGGGCTCTACTAGCAGAGATTTGCAATAGAGCAAAAGGGCATATAATGTGAAGCTAACTGAAAGGACCTCCAGGATATTGAAACAAAAGCCACATAATGAATGATTGTTGTCCTTAATGTACTATGTTGTCTCTCTTCTCCTTTGCTGTCCCTTGGTTATCCCATATTGGTATAGTATCTCACTTTGTTATCTGATATATTGAATTTATTTGTATTTGGATATTTGAAATTTGATAGGGAAGGGGGGAAAACCAAGACGGGTGGGGGGTGTGGGGTTGGAGGGAAATGGGTACCAACACATGTGAAAGGGTATCAATGTATGTGAATTAATGCACCTTCTATCTGGCAAATATCATGTAACCCTTTTATTAATTACAATAAAAAAATTCAAAAAGAAAGGAAAGTTGTAGTGTGTGGCGAGGATGATGGGGTCAAATACATTTCTTCTTAGAAATATACCTCATCTGGTTGCCCTGGATTTTCCTGGCCTTCTTCTTAGAGAAAGGCCTGTTATACTGGATTTGTGGCTTGGCAATGATCTAGCATGTACATCTTCGAGTAAGACATCCAAACTTACATGCCTGAGACTCGAGTTTCCTGACCTTTGGCAACAGCACAGCAACACCTTTCTTCCTCCTGAGCCACAGTCCAAGTGAGCTGGCTTGAGTTGCTTGTTACTTACAGTGGCTTGGTTACCAGGGTTCCATATTCTGTTCCATTGTGAGGGAGGCAGGGTCACCTTTCAGGGCCCAATGACCAAAGATCCTTGCTCACAGAAGACCTCACCAAAGACATACTGGAGGCTGAATCTCTCCTCCAATCTCACAATATACATGTGGATGTAGTAAACAGCACACCTTATTGTCCAATCCCAATGTCTTCCACTAGGCCCAGCTACCAGTCTGGTCTCAGGCTCAAGGAGACTTTCTTAGGTAAGATCCAAACTTAAGGGTCAATATTGCCCTCATCCTTTACAAAACATTTGCTTCACAGTGCCTTCTCTGCCTGCATTTTGCCCCTTGTCGAATTATTTCTGTTTTTGCTAGTCTCGGGACTTGACCTCAGAGTGTGAACATTGTTCTTGGGCTTTCTTTAGGATTTAGCTGTCCCTCCGAGCCACAGCACCACTTGCAGCGTTGTCTATGTATGTGGTACTGAGGAATCAAACCTGAGTCTTTTTGCGTGGTACCCAAGGACTCTACCACTAGGTCAAACACACAGGGCATCATGCACATATTTTTGACGTAAATCTACTAGGATATTAGTAGGTGTCTGTATCCTAATCAATTTTTTCCTGATGATTAACTTTGCTGTCATGTGTAAAAAATGAAAGAGGGAAAAACACAGAAGAATTAGTAAAATTTAAAAAAAGCATTACACACATAGATAAGTGTTCATTCTTTGTAGGAGAAAGGATATTTTGATATGATGATGACTTTATAATTAGTATGTCAGGGTTGAAAGTTTGGCATAGTGGTAGAGTGCTTGCCCAGCATCCATGAAGATCTGGGTTTGATTGCTCAGTATCACATAGATAGAAAATCTAGATGTGGCACTGTGGCTCAAGTGGCAGAGGGCTAGACTTGAGAAAACCCGAGGACAGTGCTCAGGCCCTGAATTCAAGCCCCAAGACTGGCAGAATGATAACCGAAAATAAAAATGCTTTTTATGAGCTAATTCACTCACAGCATTTGCTTCTGAAATCTTCGTTTCTGCATCTTGTGAAATACCCCTTTCCCTCAACGTAGACAAGCAAAACAGATCCATCCCATGGTCCACTGTGAGGCCACTGGTTGGGCTAAGAGCTAGTCGTGCAGCAACACATAAGTTTTATTCTAATACTTTCCAAACTTTGTACTCAAATATGCTACCTACTTACCAACTTAGGTCAGTTATCCTTATGCTATACCTTTTCTTCATTACTACAATATTCTTACACCCCTGACCTCTCTCATTCTTTTTTTCTATCTCTGGACTTCTGCTCGTCTTTCAACCCTTATACTGCACGGATCTACACTTGATGGCTGTTGAGCAATATTGTATATGTAGGTGGTTAATTATTCTCTAGGCTCAGAGGGACTTGAAGACAATAGAGATTGGATTGAGAGGCTTATTGATTTGGGTATAAATCGTTTATCAGTGGTTGAATTAGACTGGTCTGTAATTGCACAAAAAGAAAGAGTGATAATACCAATCAAAACTTGTGAACATCTAGTGTCTGCCAGCTACAGAGGTCTAGGTTGGTTATATCTGAAAAACTATAATTGTATTTAGTAGTAATCTAATGCTCCCATTTTCAAATGGGCAGAACAAGAAACTCAAGGAAAATGTCAAATCAAGAATCAACATCCCCCACCCAATGTAAACAGACAATGGATCAGTCACTGGCAAACCTAGAGGAGAGTCTTCCAAGTGCTACACGAATGCAACTGATAAACATCATTAATGAAAAATGTGAAAATATAAAGAAAGAGATAATGGAGGAAGCCATAGCTGAACAAGAGGAAAGCATAAACAAGGTGATAATGAAGAAGAAGCCATAAAGGAGGCCATAATAAAGGTTTTTCAAAGAAAGATGGATGAATTCATTGAATCCACAAATGAAAACGTGACCAAACTCCAGCAAATGTCCAAAGAAAATAAAGCTACTGAGCTAACCACTCAAAAGGAAATCAAGGAGATAAAGAAATCCATACATGATCTAAAACAAGAGATGAAAAGCATCAAAAGTGAGCAATTAGAAGCAAGGGAGATGAAAAATAAAGTAGATAGTTTTGATAGCATGTTAGACAATGCAGAGGAGAGAATTTCCGGGGCTGAAGATAATTTAGGTATTATAGAGAAAGAACAGAAAATGAGTCAATCCAAATCGAGGAAAATTGAGAGAGCGCTTCAGGAGGTCCAAGATACAATTAGGAAGCCTAATTTAAGGATAGTTGATATTGAGGAGGGCGTGGAGAAGAGGTCAATGGTATTGGAAATATACTTCAGGGAATCATCTCAGAGAATTTCCCAAATATCCAGAAGGGCAGGCCCATCCAGATACGAGAAGCTTTTAGAACCCCAAACAGACCTGACCAGAAAAGAACATCCCACCGCCACATTGTGATCCGAACTGGATCAACAGAAACGAAAGAAAAGATCGTAAAGGCAGCCAGGGAAAAGGGATCAGTAACCTATAAAGGCAAACCAATCAGAATAACCCCAGATTTCTCAGCTGAGACCATGCAAGTACGAAGTTACTGGGAGCATATATGTCATGCCCTTAAATCAAATAACTACCAACCAAGAATACTGTAGCCAGCTAAGCTCTCATTCATAACTGAGGGAACAATAAAAACATTCCATTCCAGGGAAAAGCTGCAACAATATGTCGAAACAACACCAACACTACAGAGAATTCTCAAAGATGCTCTATACATAGAAAACCAAAATAAATGCAATATAGGGAAAGAAATGGCACCTAAACAGCATACCATCGAAGGACCACAAGAACTGTCAAGACACAGGCCCTACTAAAAGCTTTTAAAAATGTTAGGAACTAATAAATATCTCTCAATCCTAACTCTCAATATCAGTGGACTTAACTCTCCAATTAAACGTCATAGGCTGTCTAGTTGGATCAAAAAGCAAGAGCCATCGTTCTGCTGTCTTCAAGAGACACATCTTACCCAAAAACAATCATCTTTTGAAAGTGAGAGGTTGGAATAAACTCTATCAAGCTAACTGCCCCCATAAACAGGCTGGAGTTGCCATCCTCATATCAGATACAATAGACTTCAAACTAAAATTAGTAAGAAAAGAAAAAGAAGGTGACTACATACTACTAAAGGTATCTTTCCTCCAGGAAGACATAAAGATCCTAAATATTTACACACCCTTTTGAAGATTCTCAAAAGATTGAAGATTCTGCCAGTGTAAGTTAGATTCAGGCATTGATATTAAATAATCCAATGAGTAGGGATTTATATTTGAAATATCACTGTTGACAAAATCTAACACACATTTGCTTAGTATTTGCTTTTGATTGCCCAAGAAGTTCAGTACAAGCTAACATGTGTGGCATATATCGACTGGGAGAAATGATTCAGAATATGTGACTCATTTGAACAGGAGTCAGTGAAAAGATACAGAAGCAGGATACCCATATTGTGATAATTTGTATCTTTTGCATATTTTGTGTTTGTTATTAATTCCATTTGTAGTGTACATTTCTAGGTAAAAACTTTTAAAATGTTTCCAAACAATTTGTTATTTCAACAGCAAAAAAAGACATTTATATGCCTGATAAAATTCACAGAATCCAAATTTTTCCATATTATTTTTTGTTTTTTGTTTTTTTTGGTGGGTCATAGATCTTGAACTCAGCCTGTGCAGTATCCCTGAGCTCTTCAGCTCCAGGCTACCACCTTACCCTGGAGCCAAGCCCCACTTCCCATTTTCTAAAGGTAAATTGGAGATAAGAGTCTCAGGTCTTTTTGTGCCAGGATGGCTTTAAACCTTGATCCTCAGATCTCAGCCTCCTGAGTACCTAGGATTATAGAAGTGAGCCACCACCCCATCATGCTCAGCTTTCTGGTTTTTTTTAAACAAGCCCTTTGGCTGGAACTCGGTCTGAGCACTGTCATTCAGCTTTCCTCAAGCCTAGTGATCTTCTGCTTGAGCCACAGCACTACTTCTGGTTTTTTCTGTGTATGTGGTACTGCGGAATTGAACCTTCGTCTTCATACAAGCACTCTACAACTATGCCAAACTCCCAGCCCCTTCACATTAGCTTTTATGATAGATCTTTCCATGCATCTAGGATGGCTAGAAATCCTTCTTGAGTTTCCCAAGATCAGGGAGTATAGGTGTGTCCCATCCTGTTTGGCTACATAACCATTGTTTAGGGTACAGTTCTCTCTTCATTCTACCCATCTAGAGCAATTTTCATCTTCCATTTATAATCATTAAACATTCAGCTCCTGTTCCTCTCTACTCCATTCTCTGGAACCATCGTGCTGTTTGGCTCTAAGGGTTTGTTGATCCTTGGAAGCTCTGGAAGGGAAAACATACCCTAGCTCTTCCTTTATGACTGCTGTATTTTTAGTTTATTGTAATCAAGATTCAGCTGTAAAATATAGTAAAATGTTCTTCCTTTTCAATGCATTGTTTTGCATATTTCTATCTTTTGATTATTATTAATAGTTGTGAATGGATTCTCTACATATTTGTTCTAGTCTCTGCTTTCTCTTCCGTTAGGTACAAATCTAGAAATAGAAGTGTTGGACCATATTTCTATGTAATTCTATATTTAGTACTTTTTTTAGCACTCTCCAAGCAGTTTTTGATTGTTTTATATTCCTTGCAGAACTATTCCAAAGTTCTACTTCTTCTCACTACCTTCCCAGTAATAGTTAGACTTTGAAAGTTGTCTTTTTGTATGCGTGTGTGTGTGTGTGTGTGTGTGTGTGTATGTGGATCTTTTTGTTTAAAACTATATTTATATTAACATATTTAAAGTAATGATTTCATTGTAGTTTTAATTTTTCTCATGACTGTTAATATTGAACTTCTTTCTACATTTTGAACTACTATTTCTATATATTCTTTTTAGAAAATCCTCTCCAATCTCCAATTTTTTTCCCTTGTTTTTGCGGGGTAGTGGGGATAGTCATGGGGCTTGGACCTTGGGCCGTGAGCTCTTTAGTTTAAGGCTATTGTCCTACCCTGAGTATTGCCCCTCAGTTCTTCTGCTCACAGCTCCCTACCCCTCTTCCCATTATATACAGAACAAAGGTCATCCTCAGTCTTTTTGAAAAAGTAAAACGTACAGTAAATTTGTATTATGAAATGGCAAGAAATAAATTTCTTGCCAGGTGCAGTGACTTCTACCTGTAATCCTAGCTACTCAGATATCAGGCTGATATCTAAAGATTTGGTTCAAAGCCAGCCTGGGCATTAGAAAGTCAATGAGACTCTCATCTATAGTTAACCACCAGAATATGGGAAATGGCACTGTGGCTTCATAGGTAGGGTGATAGCCTTGAGTTGAAGAGCTCAGGAACAGTGCCCAGGCCCCGAGTTCAAGCCTTACAGATCCCCCAGCCAAAAAAAAGAAAAAAAAGTTTCTTCCCCAAGTGATTATTATGCCAGACATAGAACATTAACATTCTGGGTGTACTTCACAGTATTATTACTTGATACCCTAAGATTTTGCAATATTCTCACAGTACCAGCATATGTCATCATATAATGTAGTTCCTTTTCAATGGAATAATTCCATTTTAACCTAAATCTACTCCCCCGACTTATTTTTGTCGATACCAAAATTGCTCTACCATGATATGCCACAAGACATTAAACATTTTATGGTGGGTAATTGGAAAGGAGTCTCATGGAATTTTGTGCCAGGCTGGCTTGAACCATGGTCCTCAGATCTCAGTCTCCTGAGTAGCTAGGATGACAGGCGTGAGCCACCAAAACCTGGCTTGCCTTTTTATTTTTTTGTGGGTCTTGGGACTTGAACTCTGGGCCTAGGCACCATCCCTAAGCTTTTCAGGTCAATATTTCATGTAAGTCTAAACATTTAAGTAAAGGAATAAAATTACAAGAAAAAAGAATAAAATTCCAGATATGATGTGTTTATAACTCAGTGCTAATTACTTGATGAAAATGTGCCATTCCAGAAGCTGGTGTCATTTGATGATGTAGCTGTGGATTTCAGATGGGAGGAGTGGCAGCATCTGGACAATGCTCAGAGGACCCTGTACAGAGATGTAATGCTGGACACCTACAGCAACCTGGTGTCCTTAGGTGAGCAAATTCAAATTCACTTGCAAGGCCAAGTGCCTTGTTATTTTGCAGATACGTGAATGTTTATCAAACTTTCAATACTATTTAAATGAAAGAATCCAGGACCTGAGAAGTATCATTACTTTCTAAAGAAAACCTAAGGTAGTTTTTACTCATTCTTCAGGATACCTTCAGGATACTTTGACAACAGTTCTAAATTATGTTTCCTCTAATGGAGACGACATTCCAAACTTACACAGTAATTGTAAGTGGATAAACAATCCAGAATAGAATATATATCATTATTGGAAATAGGATCTACAAATCACTAAACAGTGAGTTTATAATGGAAACCTGGCACTAGGTGCAATGTTTCATGCCTGTAATCTTAAAATATTCAGGAGGAAGAAATCTAAGAATTCTAATTTGAAGCCAGCAATGGCATAAAAATTGCCATGAAACTCTATAACTCCAAGTAACCCCTCATAAATGGTAGTGGAATGTCAAGAGTTTGACTTTGTCGTTGAGTGCTTGCCTAGCATGCATGAAGACCTATGCATGTAAGTGGAGCTGGGACTCAAACTGGTATTTTTCTAGACTTGAGCAAGACAGTTAAGTTTATGCCATACAAAATGAATCCAGAGCTGGGGAAAAGTCAACCATGGAGCCAGTGAGAAATGAGAAAAAAGATTTAATATATAACTTGTGAGTAGGATGTCTGCAAACTTAAAGCAATGATGACACAGCATAAGCAATAATTCTCTACTGTTTCTAATTTACAGGGCCCTGTGTTCCCAAACCTGTATTAATTGACAAGCTAGAGCACTGTGCAGAACTCTGGATAGGAAATTCCTCTGACAAGAATATCACAGGTGAGTGAATGCATCTTCATATTGATGTTGGAGCCTGAGCCCCATTGGTAAGTTCATGTTGTGATGTACTGAGCAATAATATTCTTAGTTACCTAAATCCTGTGTGGAACCTATGGAATTCTTTGTGAATGAATCAAGAATCATTTTCTTTCCCAAACCTATGCTTGGTCTCAGGGCCTGAGCATGGTCCTTGGGTTTTCTCAAGGCTAGTGCTCTACTTCTTGAGTCATAGCACCCCGTCTGGCTTTTTCATTTTATGTAGTACCAAGGAACTGAACCAGGTCTTTGTGCATGCTAGCCCAAACCCCCACCACCAAGAATCATAGGGTGATATAATGAATTCTATGTGGCAGTAGAGTTCAAGTTAGATTTCTCTGTAGAAATCACTGTGAAACAAAATAAAATGAGAAAGCCATGAGCCCGTGGCTCATGTCTGTAATCCTAGCTACTTAGGAGGCTGAGATCTGAGGATCAAGGTTCAAAGACCGACCTATCACAAAAACACATTAGACTCTTCTCTCCAATGAACCAAGAGAAAATGAGAAGTGGGGTTTAGGCTAAAGACATAGGGCAGTAGCCTTGAGCTGAAGAGCTCAGGAAGAACAGCCAGGTCTAGAATTCAAGTCCCATGACTGCAAAACAAGAAAGAAAGGAAGAAAGAAAGAAAGAAAGAAAGAAAGAATGATATTTCATTTCTTCAAAACTAAGACTATAAGTGATTGAGCAAACAAGGAATAAGTCAGGGCATTATTCTCTGATAAGGATAATATCTTTTTGCTGCTAGGAAGAGACTGGTATTCAGAACCAGACCTTTCCACCAGAAATTGAGCCTAGTGGTAGAGTGCTTGCCTAGCATGCACAAAGACACAGGTTTGATTCCTTATTACCACATACATAGAAAAAGCCAGAAGTAATGACTTCATTGGTAGGGTTCTAGTCTTGAGAAAACCCAAGGACACAGGTTAGGTCCTAAGTTCAAACCCAGGATTGGAAGGAAAAAAAAACAACAAAGTTTCAATCAACATAAGAAAATTAACTAGACAATGAGCTGGAGATTTTCTGGTCTTCCATGGTTCTGAGGGACAGGAGTGTTAGAAAAGGATTTTTTATAAGACTTCAAATAGAAAGGAACAAATTTCAAAATTCCCACAAATACCTAAATTGAGACTTTAGTGAGAAGTTGTAACTGAAGGGATATAGGTGTAAGTCCTTACTCTCAAGAATCGTTCTTGCTTGGATCAAAGGCAAACAGACATATAAACCAAACTTGTGGCCGCTGAATCTAGAAAAATTCGTGTTCCTCACTTAATGGTTAATAAGCAAACAGCATTGAAACTGGGTAAGGTAATCCAATCTGCTACTCAGGACCTGAGACTCTTATCTGTAGTTAACTCTAGAAAACAGGAAGTGGGGCTGTAGCTCAAGGATAGGGGTTATAGTCTTCTGCTGAAGTGTTCAGGGACAGGGCCGAGGCCTATGAACTACAAAAAAAAAGAAAAGAAAAGAAAAGAAAGTTTTAAAAAGATGCAAAACAGCACAATATTTAGATTATTTCTCAAAAATAAAAGAAAGGCAGCTATTCCTCAATGTATAAACAAAACAGTATTTGAAAAAAAAACAGCTGCAGGTATACTATAGGTAATACGCAGCTTAAAACTGTAGCAATGCATAGTTGGGTAATTTCAATAAATATTTCCTGTGATATAAAAAGAGAACTAAAACACAGAAAAACATTGTTGGTCATTGTAAAATATCATTTTTTAATATGTTAGGGAGAAAAGCATATATTTCTCACAAATCAATTTCCACTTTTTATTTTAAAATATCTAACACTTAGGATGGGAAAGTAAAGTCATTACCTTTACAGTAAGGAATATTTTTATCGCATGTATGTTTGTGTCTTTTTTTCTATGACACATTTTAGATGCCAGGTAATGGAAAATGTGTTCAAGACCTGCCAGGAATGTCCACATCAATGTCTTTGTGAAGTAGCAGTTGCAAGTAGTATCGAAGTGGAGGAAAACGTGAGATTAGCAACAACTTTAAATTTGAGCTCTACACATAATCCAGAGCTGATTAGTAATAACGGTAATAACTTAGGGGTGAGGACTGAGGAGTTCATTAAGTGTCAGAACATGCTTCTGTCTCCTAAGCCTGATGAGATGCATGCTGCATATAGATCTCGTATGTCTCCTGTTCTTAAAAAAATCCATCGGATATTCAGAGCATTTTATTCATGATTGTGACAGTCCAAAAGATCTGCAGTATTTATAATTCTGTTCTCCCTGCCCAAGAAATTCTTCAGGGAGGGAGGAAAACTGCTAAATGTACTGTGTGATGAAAAATATTGTACTTAACACCGACCATCACTACACATCCGAAAATGTACACAGGAGAGACTCCTCATACATGTAGTGAATGTGAGAAATCTTTCAGTAATGAAATATGCCTTACAATACCTCAGAGCAAATATCCTAAGATATGTGATGCGTACATCAAATGTGAAAATTAATTTCTGACAAGTCAGACCTGATGCTCCAACCTCGATCTCCAAGAGAAGACAAACCTTATGAATATGAGGAACGTAATAAAATTTCTGCCCAGAATTCAGCTCTCAGCACACATCAGAGATCTCACACAGAAGAGAAATCTTATGAATGGGATAAATGTGGGAAGACTTTTAGACTGAAATCATACCTCACTTTGCACCACAGAAGACACACAGAAGAGAAACCTTATGAATGTAACAAATGTGAAAATCTTTCACCCAGAAGATACACCTTCGAGTTCATCAAATAACACACACAGGAGGGAAATATTATAACTGTAATGAATGTGGAAAGTCTTTCCAAGGGAAGGGAAAACTTCGTGTTCATCAGAGAATACACACAGGAGTGAAACCTTATGAATGTAACCAATGTGTAAAGTCTTTCAGACAGAAATCTTCCCTCAAATTGCATCAAAGAACACACACAGGAGAGAAACCTTATGTGTGCAACAAATGTGGAAAGACCTTCAAGTGGAAGTCATATCTTGATGGGCATAATAGAACACACACAGGAGAGAAAACTTATGCATGTCGTGAATGCGGAAAGTCTTTCAAATGGAAGGTAAAACTCCATGTTCATCAGAGAATATACTCAGGAGAAACACCTTATGAGTGTAACATATGTGGAAAGTCCTACACACAGAAGCCAAACCTCAACATGCATAAGACAATTCAAACAGGAGAAAAACCTTATGAATGTAACCGTTGTCGAATGTCTTTCAAATGGAAGTCTTCCCTCAAATTGCATCAGAGAACACACACAGGAGAGAAACTGTACGAGTGCATCAAATGTGGTAAGACCTTCAGATGGAAGTCACATTACAGGAGGCATAACAGAATTCACACATATTAGAAACCTTAGGAATATAACCAAAGTTGAAAGTCTTTCGTGCAGTATTCACCCTTCAGGAAGCGTAAGAGAGTTCACACATCTGAGAAGCCTTAGCAATGTAATAAATAGGAAAGACTTTTTAGTCTGTGGAAGAAAACTCAGCTTGTGTCACAGAACCAACACAAGATAAAACCCTTAATGAATGTAGCAAATGTTCAGTCTTTTCCCCAGAGGCACAGGTCAAGATTTATCACTAAACACCCACAGGATAGAATCCTATGAATAAAATGAAAGTGAAATTTTTTGAAGAACTCATAGTTGAGTTTGCATGATACCACACAGACACAGGATAAAAATCGTATGAATATAAGAATATGAAAAATCCATCATGAATGCATGACTAAGTATAAAATGCACATAGGAGAGAAAAACCTTATGAATATTACAAATGTGGAAAGTGTTTGACCTGGAAGGCATACTTCTGTGTTCATCACAAAACTGATTCCCATAGAAGAAAAGAAAACTAATGAATACAACAAATGTGGAATGACTTTTAATCAGAAGTCAGTCTTCAGTACATTTCAGAACATACACAATAGAGAAATAGAGAAATTCTGAGTAATGAAAAACATTTAGCTATATATAGAATCTCTGTACATGGGAGCATTAGGGTAAGTCTTCTAAAGAAAGTCAACCTTCAGGAAGCATTAAGAGCATTCACAGAAGAAATAATAGCATGTAGGGTAACCTTTGTCAGAAACCTCTAAAAGCTGACTGTGTGGCTTAGTGGTAGAGTGCTAACCTATCAAGGATGAAGGCCTGGGTTAGATTCCTCAATACTACGTGAAAAGAGCAAGCCAGAAGCAGCACTGTGGTTCAAATGGTAGAGTGCTAATCTTGAGCAAAAGTAGCTCAGGCCCTGACTTCAAGCCTAAGGATTGAGAGAGAGAGAGAGAGAGAGAGAGAGAGAGAGAGAGAGAGAGAGAGAGAGAGAGAGAGAGAGAGAGAGAGAGAGAGAGAAAGAGAAAGAGAAAAGAGAGAGAAAGAGAAGAGAGAGAGAGAGAAAAAGGAACTTCTAAATTTTACAGAGGTAGAGAGGGAGAGAGAAGGAGACAGAAACTAATTTCTAAACATTACAGTCTTTCTATTTCTTTACAAATTCGTCTGTGTCATTCTTTCTGACAGAAGCACAGAATTCCATTGTGTAAAATACCATATTTGATCTACTCATCAACTGACGGGCATCTGGGTTGGTTCCATACCTTTGCTATAGTAAATAGTGCTGTGATAAATGTTATTGTTCTAGTGAATTTAGTATGTCCTATCTGGACGATTGGCAAGTAGTGAAATTGCTGGATCACAGGGGAGCTCTATTTTTAGTCTTTTTGGGATACTGCCATAGTGCTTTCCATAGTGGTTGAACGAGTTTGCAATCCCACCAGCAGTGTAGTAGTGATCCCTCCTGGCCACATCCCCTCCAGCATACGTTATTAGATTTCTGGATCTTGGCCATTCTAACTGGAGTGAGGAGGGAAAGGGAAAGAGGAACTGAAACTTTCTCTCCTTACAGATGACATGATTCTGTATATAAAGAACCCTATAGACTCTACTTCGAAGCTGCTTGATCTGATATAAAATTTTGGTAAGGTAGCAGGTTATAAAATTAACCCTCAATGTCAACTGCGTTCCTATATGCCAACAAATGAGAGGAATGAGGCAAGAATCAGGACAGCAACTCATTTTGCTATCAAAGAAAATAAAATACCTAGGAATTAACTTACAATGTAAAGCACCTTTTTGATGGAATTATAAACCCTGGAGAAGGAAATGAACGCAGAACTGAGGAAATGCAAAAACCTATGCTCCTGCTTTGGAAGAAGTAATATTGTAAAAATGGCAATCTTGATAAGGACTATCTACAAATTCAATGCAATATTCATCAATATCCCAATGTCATTCTTTAAAGAAACAGGAGAAGAAATCCAAAATTTCACTTGGAATAATAAAAGACCCCTTATAGTCTGTCTTCTTGCATGATACATAATGTTTAATCTCACCTTCTCCACCAAAATCTCACCTTTCTCATTGAGACATAGGTGGCCCTGTTTACTAGCAGCAAAGGCTCAAACGCGCTGTTTCAGGTGTCACCACTGCCTCTGTTACTGGGTAGATCCAACTCTGTCATCGATTCTGAGGTCTGCTCTGGGAGTCTTGGTCACAAGTTGTTCTGTGGCATCTGCTGCCAGCCTGTGCCTATTTGCTTCCTTTTCCTCCAGCAGCCTACAACAGGGAATGAAGTTCAGGCGCTGATGGTCTCCTTCATATGCAGGGCTGGATGAGCCCAACCCTCCCTCATCTTCCTCTTCCAATTTTTGGGAAAAAATGTGCTGGCAGAAGTCCTCAGGTGTGGGGCATGGCTGATCCACAATTTTAATCCAGGCTGGTCAGGAGGCTGAGATCTGAGTATGGAAGTTCCAAGTCACCTAGAACAGGAAAGTCTGATAGATTCTTACTACCAAAAATAAAAACAGCTGGGAATGGAGTTTGGGCTCAAGTGGTAAAGGGCTAGTCTTGAGTACAAATGCTTAGTGCCCAGGCCCTGTGTTCAGGCTCCAGCACTGCCAACAACCTCACTTTAGTGAGATTTTAGCTTTATCCATGTAGGCACATCTCACTGGAATCTTTGCTGGTAGAGATAGTCTTCATAATTTTGTCTCAAGGTAAAGGTCCTCCTGAGGTAGTACACAAAAGGTGTCATGGAGAGAGGAGCCCCACTTGCTCCAGGTTTGAAGATGGCATAGGTCAAGCCAGCATGGAGTTGGCACATCAGCCTTTTTCATAGCACCACCTACCAGTGAATGTCAAATGACATTGATTGTTGTGGGATTGTGTGATTGAAGTGCCCCAATAAGGGCAGTGTTAGCACATCCAAACTTGGATACCAGGAATGCTGAAATCTCAAAGCTAAGATTTCTGTTGGCTACAGAAATGCTGGTGTGTCTGTTATTCACTAAAAGTTCAGGTGCAAAGATTCTGAAGCTTGATGCCATGTGTTTATTCCATTTAGTAAAATCATTTTAATGCACTGTATAAGTTAAAACATTTGATAAGAGTCAGGGGTAGTGAAGACATTGTTCTTGAATTCAGGTGTCTGGCAGGGTAATGGGGGGGTGTTGGTGGCTGGGACTATGAAGCTGGAGCTGCTATCAAACCATGGATCATGTTCCTCTTTGTGTGGGAGAAATGACTCCAAAGATGAAATTTGAATGGTGAGGAAAAGATGATGATGTACTCAGGAAATTTCTCCTAAACAAAT